>NW_026946978.1:2500-130912 GCF_030014385.1 Trichomycterus rosablanca | reverse complement strand
ACACACGCGAGACAGATCCTTAGGATTCCGTCAAGCCGGGAAGTCGAGGCTTCCCAGCTTAAGAGAGAGTACGCACCGAATAGGCCCAATTTAACCCTAGTCTATTCATATGTCACTCATTAATTTGTTAATGTATACATATCATTAATTCATCAATAATTCATGATGCACTCACTATCAGTCGATGTATTAATTCATTGTTAATAAACTGGTAGTTAGGTGTTAGTATATGTTTAGTTATGTACACATGTTGTAAAGTGTTTACCGTCGTGTTCTCAGCGCGCTTGGCTCTTTAAACTTCTCTACGGTGTGTATTCTTGGTTTGCTTGTGGCAAAAAATATTACACAAACGTCCATATCCATACCCAAACATCCTCGAGGACTTCATGTTGACTGTGGCGCCCTCAGGTGTCCCTCTTGTGGTATAACCTTTTTTTCCTTATTCCTTTTTTATTTCATTAATATTACATAGGATATCGATTGATTTTGGGGGTTTCCATTTTAAATTATGTTTTAGGTCAATCAATTATATTGTATAATTTATGGTCAAGGTGGTTAAGGTAGGTCAGGGTTAGAAATATATCTATTGAGGTCGAAGTTGAATTAATTGTAGGTAGGGTGGGTTGTAGTCAGTCTAGTTTTAATCTAAATTGGGGTTAGGATGATGGGTGATTAGATTGCGGTTAAAATTCAGTTTATTTGGGGTCAGGGCTAGGATGATCAAAGATTAGGTTGTAGTAGAGCTTCAGTGTATTGAATTTAAAGTACTTGGAAATTGGGTTGAAGTTGTAATTAGGTTTATTAAGGTTAGAGTTGATATAATTATGGACTGAACTATAATTGAAATTTCATTTATTGTGATTGGGGACAGTGTAAATGAAGGTTAGGTTCTAGTTGGAAGGTTTATTAGGATTAGGGTTAGAATAATTGGGAGTTGGGTTATGGTTGAAATGGAGTTTATTGTGGTTGGGGTTGGAATAATTGGGAATTGGGTTGAAATTAGGTTTATTAAGCTTAGGGTTAGAGTAATTAGGGGTTGGGTTATGGTAAATAATTGGGGTAAGGTCATCGTTGAGATGAGTCTATTGAGGTTGGGGTTAGAGTAATTAGGGATTAGGTTATGGTTAAGATTAGGCTTATTGAGGTTGGGGTTGGAATAATTAGGAATGAGGTTATGGTTAAGATTAGGTTTATTGAGGTTGGGGTTAGAGTAATTAGGGATTAGGTGATGGTTAAGATTAGGTTTATTGAGGTTGGGGTTAGAGTAATTAGGGATTAGGTGATGGTTAAGATTAGGTTTATTGAGGTTGGGGTTAGAGTAATTAGGGATTAGGTTATGGTTAAGATTAGGCTTATTGAGGTTGGGGTTGGAATAATTAGGAATGAGGTTATGGTTAAGATTAGGTTTATTGAGGTTGGGGTTAGAGTAATTAGGGATTAGGTGATGGTTAAGATTAGGTTTATTGAGGTTGGGGTTAGAGTAATTAGGGATTAGGTGATGGTTAAGATTAAGGAAACGTGGAACATAAAGGACAAGAGAACTGTCTGCAGCTACATAAACAGGCCCTAATTCAAACTTGGATCGATTTCTCAGCTCCTAAAGCTTGCTACAGAGATGTAGCCATGATTGGTTACAAGGGTTACAAGCTGTGCAATTATGCAGAAAATGTGCCCTTTCATTTGGGTTTCTTAATTTCATGTGGGGTTAGATGCAGTTCCTAACCTAAACAGCAGGTGCCAGCTTTCAGTAAGTCTGGGGTTAGCTTGGGGTTAGATGCAGTTCCTAACCTAAACAGCAGGTGCCAGCTTTCAGTAAGTCTGGGGTTAGCTTGGGGTTAGATGCAGTTCCTAACCTAAACAGCAGGTGCCAGCTTTCAGTAAGTCTGGGGTTAGCTTGGGGTTAGATGCAGTTCCTAACCTAAACAGCAGGTGCCAGCTTTCAGTAAGTCTGGGGTTAGCTTGGGGTTAGATGCAGTTCCTAACCTAAACAGCAGGTGCCAGCTTTCAGTAAGTCTGGGGTTAGCTTGGGGTTAGGGTTAGGGTTAGGTTAAGAGTTAAAACCAGAGGCGGCATTCAAATTAGTGGCATTGAAATGAGACGTATGCTAATCTTTGCTCTCCTATTGGCTGGAGGTAGCAGTATGCAAATGTCTGCTCTCCTATTGGCCGTATGCAAATGTTTGGAATCCCATTGGTTGAAACTCAAACATGTCCTTTTTGCTGGTTTGTAATGTCAATGATGTGTGTTGTATTGTACCACAGGGACTTTTATTTCCTTGGGGATCAGTAAAGCATCCATCAATCCATGTGTATGTCTAACTATTTGCCTACCTTTTATTTATTTATTTCAGCAGGACATGATCCGAGTCAGACTTGGAGCAGAAGATCCGTCCGTGGCCGAGGTGGGCAGCACACGACCCACACATCCACGAGACCACGAACCTATGACACACAACACACACACAAAAAAAACAAAACAAAACATATGATAAGCACAAAAATGCAATAATCGTTCAAGAACACGAATGGTAACCCCTGGTATCAGAATGAGATTCATGGGCCGAGTACGTGGACACACACACACACACACACACACACAGACACAGACACAGACACACACACACACACACACACACACACACACACAGGCAATTGGCAGTGTGTGTAATGTTAAAAAATAACAATAAAAAATAAAGGAACAGAACAGTAAAGTACCTGAATCGATTGAACAAGATGTGAACAGTTCGGTTGACATTCTTCTGACTTATCAGGTAGCCAAGGTTTGGTATTTTTTGGAATATGAGCTGTTGAAAAACCTGAAATCATACTAAGTGATGTGGCATGACTATTCCAAAAGATGGCAGCAGAGGATCAAAAATGAGCGGTGCCTTAGGATTCCGTCAAGCCGGGAAGTCGAGGCTTCCCAGCTTAAGAGAGAGTACGCACCGAATAGGCCCAATTTAACCCTAGTCTATTCATATGTCACTCATTAATTTGTTAATGTATACATATCATTAATTCATCAATAATTCATGATGCACTCACTATCAGTCGATGTATTAATTCATTGTTAATAAACTGGTAGTTAGGTGTTAGTATATGTTTAGTTATGTACACATGTTGTAAAGTGTTTACCGTCGTGTTCTCAGCGCGCTTGGCTCTTTAAACTTCTCTACGGTGTGTATTCTTGGTTTGCTTGTGGCAAAAAATATTACACAAACGTCCATATCCATACCCAAACATCCTCGAGGACTTCATGTTGACTGTGGCGCCCTCAGGTGTCCCTCTTGTGGTATAACCTTTTTTTCCTTATTCCTTTTTTATTTCATTAATATTACATAGGATATCGATTGATTTTGGGGGTTTCCATTTTAAATTATGTTTTAGGTCAATCAATTATATTGTATAATTTATGGTCAAGGTGGTTAAGGTAGGTCAGGGTTAGAAATATATCTATTGAGGTCGAAGTTGAATTAATTGTAGGTAGGGTGGGTTGTAGTCAGTCTAGTTTTAATCTAAATTGGGGTTAGGATGATGGGTGATTAGATTGCGGTTAAAATTCAGTTTATTTGGGGTCAGGGCTAGGATGATCAAAGATTAGGTTGTAGTAGAGCTTCAGTGTATTGAATTTAAAGTACTTGGAAATTGGGTTGAAGTTGTAATTAGGTTTATTAAGGTTAGAGTTGATATAATTATGGACTGAACTATAATTGAAATTTCATTTATTGTGATTGGGGACAGTGTAAATGAAGGTTAGGTTCTAGTTGGAAGGTTTATTAGGATTAGGGTTAGAATAATTGGGAGTTGGGTTATGGTTGAAATGGAGTTTATTGTGGTTGGGGTTGGAATAATTGGGAATTGGGTTGAAATTAGGTTTATTAAGCTTAGGGTTAGAGTAATTAGGGGTTGGGTCATGGTAAATAATTGGGGTAAGGTCATCGTTGAGATGAGTCTATTGAGGTTGGGGTTAGAGTAATTAGGGATTCGGTTATGGTTAAGATTAGGCTTATTGAGGTTGGGGTTGGAATAATTAGGAATGAGGTTATGGTTAAGATTAGGTTTATTGAGGTTGGGGTTAGAGTAATTAGGGATTAGGTGATGGTTAAGATTAGGTTTATTGAGGTTGGGGTTAGAGTAATTAGGGATTAGGTGATGGTTAAGATTAAGGAAACGTGGAACATAAAGGACAAGAGAACTGTCTGCAGCTACATAAACAGGCCCTAATTCAAACTTGGATCGATTTCTCAGCTCCTAAAGCTTGCTACAGAGATGTAGCCATGATTGGTTACAAGGGTTACAAGCTGTGCAATTATGCAGAAAATGTGCCCTTTCATTTGGGTTTCTTAATTTCATGTGGGGTTAGATGCAGTTCCTAACCTAAACAGCAGGTGCCAGCTTTCAGTAAGTCTGGGGTTAGCTTGGGGTTAGATGCAGTTCCTAACCTAAACAGCAGGTGCCACCTTGCAGTAAGTCTGGGGTTAGCTTGGGGTTAGATGCAGTTCCTAACCTAAACAGCAGGTGCCAGCTTTCAGTAAGTCTGGGGTTAGCTTGGGGTTAGATGCAGTTCCTAACCTAAACAGCAGGTGCCAGCTTTCAGTAAGTCTGGGGTTAGCTTGGGGTTAGATGCAGTTCCTAACCTAAACAGCAGGTGCCACCTTGCAGTAAGTCTGGGGTTAGCTTGGGGTTTGTTTTGTAATGAGGTACAAAAATCGGTTGACATTCTTCTGACTTAAAGATTGGAGCCCAGTAAAAGTAATTAGGCAGTGGGGGTACAAAAAAAGATAGCTGGTGTCGTTGGGGGGGTACGAGGTGGTTCATTCTACCTTGAAAGTCCTACAAACTGGTGCTGTATGACTTCTAAAAGTACATGAGGACGTTGTAACCGAAAACGTCCAGTAGATGGCAGCAGAGGGTTAAAAACGAGCGGTGCGTTTCCAGCTGTGAGCAGGGAGAAGTGGTCGGCTTGAAATGTAGTGTTTCCAATGCAAAGTGAAAGAGCTTTCCAAAATCTGTTCATAAAGTGTGTAAATAATTTCATGTAAAAAGCTCAATCCAGACAAACACAACATACAATGATATTATGTTCATGAAGGATATTCAGAGCTGGTGTCCGAACCCACTGGGATAGACGCCGATTGACTTTTAATTCATTCAAAATGGGATTTCTCAGCTCTTGAGGCTGCTACAGCATAGATGTAGCAACGATTGGTCAGAAGAACAAACTTCAAGCTGTGCACTAACACTGGAAAATGTGCCGTTTCATCGGGTTTCTTATTTCCTTTTCTTAATGTCGATGCAGTTCCGAACATGCCCTGCAGAGGTCAGATCCTTAAGCCGGGAAGCAGCGACCATATGGTGCAAGGTTCCCGGATTAAGAGAATGCGGCCGATCTGACCCTAGTCTACACTCAGTCAAATAATCGGGAAAATTCGAAGAAACGTCGTAGGACCTCCAAAATCGCACAGGGCGTGCAGGTCCAACCTACCAGCGACATATCGGAGCCCCGCGGTCCCGCGTGGAAAGACGGCCGAGATACGGGCCCCCGACGCGTACGCGAGTAGGCCCAAAAAACCACGTTTCGGGGTCCCGCGGCGGAACCGTAGGACGTAGGCGCACCGAAACCGAGCACGTCGGAGGGGGCCCGGCCACGAGCGACATATCGGAGCCCCGTCACCGTGGTCCGAAAGGCGGCCGAGACACGGGCCCCGACGCGTACGCGAGTAGTCGTCAGGCCCCAGACGACGTGCGGAGGTCCCGCGAGGGAACCGGATGTCGTAGGCCCACCGGACCAGAGTACGACGGACCGCGCGTAGGCACGAGCGACATATCGGAGCCCCGTGACCCTGGTCCTAAAGGCGTCCGAGATACGGGAATAATTGGGAATTGGGTTGAAATTAGGTTTATTAAGCTTAGGGTTAGAGTAATTAGGGGTTGGGTTATGGTAAATAATTGGGGTAAGGTCATCGTTGAGATGAGTCTATTGAGGTTGGGGTTAGAATAATTAGGGATTAGGTTATGGTTAAGATTAGGCTTATTGAGGTTGGGGTTGGAATAATTAGAAATGAGGTTATGGTTAAGATTAGGTTTATTGAGGTTGGGGTTAGAGTAATTAGGGATTAGGTGATGGTTAAGATTAGGTTTATTGAGGTTGGGGTTAGAGTAATTAGGGATTAGGTGATGGTTAAGATTAGGTTATGGTTAAGATTAGGTTTATTGAGGTTGGGGTTAGAGTAATTAGGGATTAGGTAATGGTTAAGATTAGGTTTATTGAGGTTGGGGTTAGAGTAATTAGGGATTAGGTTATGGTTAAGATTAGGCTTATTGAGGTTGGGGTTGGAATAATTAGGAATGAGGTTATGGTTAAGATTAGGTTTATTGAGGTTGGGGTTAGAGTAATTAGGGATTAGGTAATGGTTAAGATTAGGTTTATTGAGGTTGGGGTTAGAGTAATTAGGGATTAGGTAATGGTTAAGATTAGGTTTATTGAGGTTGGGGTTAGAATAATTAGGGATTAGGTAATGGTTAAGATTAGGTTTATTGAGGTTGGGGTTAGAGTAATTAGGGATTAGGTTATGGTTAAGATTAGGCTTATTGAGGTTGGGGTTGGAATAATTAGGAATGAGGTTATGGTTAAGATTAGGTTTATTGAGGTTGGGGTTAGAGTAATTAGGGATTAGGTGATGGTTAAGATTAGGTTTATTGAGGTTGGGGTTAGAGTAATTAGGGATTAGGTGATGGTTAAGATTAGGGTTAGGGTTAGGGTTAGGGTTAGGGTTAGGGTTAGGGTTAGGGTTAGGGTTAGGTTAAGAGTTAAAACCAGAGGCGGCATTCAAATTAGTGGCATTGAAATGAGACGTATGCTAATCTTTGCTCTCCTATTGGCTGGAGGTAGCAGTATGCAAATGTCTGCTCTCCTATTGGCCGTATGCAAATGTTTGGAATCCCATTGGTTGAAACTCAAACATGTCCTTTTTGCTGGTTTGTAATGTCAATGATGTGTGTTGTATTGTACCACAGGGACTTTTATTTCCTTGGGGATCAGTAAAGCATCCATCAATCCATGTGTATGTCTAACTATTTGCCTACCTTTTATTTATTTATTTCAGCAGGACATGATCCGAGTCAGACTTGGAGCAGAAGATCCGTCCGTGGCCGAGGTGGGCAGCACACGACCCACACATCCACGAGACCACGAACCTATGACACACAACACACACACAAAAAAAACAAAACAAAACATATGATAAGCACAAAAATGCAATAATCGTTCAAGAACACGAATGGTAACCCCTGGTATCAGAATGAGATTCATGGGCCGAGTACGTGGACACACACACACACACACACACACACAGACACAGACACAGACACACACACACACACACACACACACACACACACACACAGGCAATTGGCAGTGTGTGTAATGTTAAAAAATAACAATAAAAAATAAAGGAACAGAACAGTAAAGTACCTGAATCGATTGAACAAGATGTGAACAGTTCGGTTGACATTCTTCTGACTTATCAGGTAGCCAAGGTTTGGTATTTTTTGGAATACGAGCTGTTGAAAAACCTGAAATCATACTAAGTGATGTGGCATGACTATTCCAAAAGATGGCAGCAGAGGATCAAAAATGAGCGGTGCCTTAGGATTCCGTCAAGCCGGGAAGTCGAGGCTTCCCAGCTTAAGAGAGAGTACGCACCGAATAGGCCCAATTTAACCCTAGTCTATTCATATGTCACTCATTAATTTGTTAATGTATACATATCATTAATTCATCAATAATTCATGATGCACTCACTATCAGTCGATGTATTAATTCATTGTTAATAAACTGGTAGTTAGGTGTTAGTATATGTTTAGTTATGTACACATGTTGTAAAGTGTTTACCGTCGTGTTCTCAGCGCGCTTGGCTCTTTAAACTTCTCTACGGTGTGTATTCTTGGTTTGCTTGTGGCAAAAAATATTACACAAACGTCCATATCCATACCCAAACATCCTCGAGGACTTCATGTTGACTGTGGCGCCCTCAGGTGTCCCTCTTGTGGTATAACCTTTTTTTTCCTTATTCCTTTTTTATTTCATTAATATTACATAGGATATCGATTGATTTTGGGGGTTTCCATTTTAAATTATGTTTTAGGTCAATCAATTATATTGTATAATTTATGGTCAAGGTGGTTAAGGTAGGTCAGGGTTAGAAATATATCTATTGAGGTCGAAGTTGAATTAATTGTAGGTAGGGTGGGTTGTAGTCAGTCTAGTTTTAATCTAAATTGGGGTTAGGATGATGGGTGATTAGATTGCGGTTAAAATTCAGTTTATTTGGGGTCAGGGCTAGGATGATCAAAGATTAGGTTGTAGTAGAGCTTCAGTGTATTGAATTTAAAGTACTTGGAAATTGGGTTGAAGTTGTAATTAGGTTTATTAAGGTTAGAGTTGATATAATTATGGACTGAACTATAATTGAAATTTCATTTATTGTGATTGGGGACAGTGTAAATGAAGGTTAGGTTCTAGTTGGAAGGTTTATTAGGATTAGGGTTAGAATAATTGGGAGTTGGGTTATGGTTGAAATGGAGTTTATTGTGGTTGGGGTTGGAATAATTGGGAATTGGGTTGAAATTAGGTTTATTAAGCTTAGGGTTAGAGTAATTAGGGGTTGGGTTATGGTAAATAATTGGGGTAAGGTCATCGTTGAGATGAGTCTATTGAGGTTGGGGTTAGAGTAATTAGGGATTAGGTTATGGTTAAGATTAGGCTTATTGAGGTTGGGGTTGGAATAATTAGGAATGAGGTTATGGTTAAGATTAGGTTTATTGAGGTTGGGGTTAGAGTAATTAGGGATTAGGTGATGGTTAAGATTAGGTTTATTGAGGTTGGGGTTAGAGTAATTAGGGATTAGGTGATGGTTAAGATTAGGTTTATTGAGGTTGGGGTTAGAGTAATTAGGGATTAGGTTATGGTTAAGATTAGGCTTATTGAGGTTGGGGTTGGAATAATTAGGAATGAGGTTATGGTTAAGATTAGGTTTATTGAGGTTGGGGTTAGAGTAATTAGGGATTAGGTGATGGTTAAGATTAGGTTTATTGAGGTTGGGGTTAGAGTAATTAGGGATTAGGTGATGGTTAAGATTAAGGAAACGTGGAACATAAAGGACAAGAGAACTGTCTGCAGCTACATAAACAGGCCCTAATTCAAACTTGGATCGATTTCTCAGCTCCTAAAGCTTGCTACAGAGATGTAGCCATGATTGGTTACAAGGGTTACAAGCTGTGCAATTATGCAGAAAATGTGCCCTTTCATTTGGGTTTCTTAATTTCATGTGGGGTTAGATGCAGTTCCTAACCTAAACAGCAGGTGCCAGCTTTCAGTAAGTCTGGGGTTAGCTTGGGGTTAGATGCAGTTCCTAACCTAAACAGCAGGTGCCAGCTTTCAGTAAGTCTGGGGTTAGCTTGGGGTTAGATGCAGTTCCTAACCTAAACAGCAGGTGCCAGCTAGGGTTAGGGTTAGGGTTAGGGTTAGGGTTAGGGTTAGGGTTAGGGTTAGGGTTAGGTTAAGAGTTAAAACCAGAGGCGGCATTCAAATTAGTGGCATTGAAATGAGACGTATGCTAATCTTTGCTCTCCTATTGGCTGGAGGTAGCAGTATGCAAATGTCTGCTCTCCTATTGGCCGTATGCAAATGTTTGGAATCCCATTGGTTGAAACTCAAACATGTCCTTTTTGCTGGTTTGTAATGTCAATGATGTGTGTTGTATTGTACCACAGGGACTTTTATTTCCTTGGGGATCAGTAAAGCATCCATCAATCCATGTGTATGTCTAACTATTTGCCTACCTTTTATTTATTTATTTCAGCAGGACATGATCCGAGTCAGACTTGGAGCAGAAGATCCGTCCGTGGCCGAGGTGGGCAGCACACGACCCACACATCCACGAGACCACGAACCTATGACACACAACACACACACAAAAAAAACAAAACAAAACATATGATAAGCACAAAAATGCAATAATCGTTCAAGAACACGAATGGTAACCCCTGGTATCAGAATGAGATTCATGGGCCGAGTACGTGGACACACACACACACACACACACACACAGACACAGACACAGACACACACACACACACACACACACACACACACACACACACACAGGCAATTGGCAGTGTGTGTAATGTTAAAAAATAACAATAAAAAATAAAGGAACAGAACAGTAAAGTACCTGAATCGATTGAACAAGATGTGAACAGTTCGGTTGACATTCTTCTGACTTATCAGGTAGCCAAGGTTTGGTATTTTTTGGAATACGAGCTGTTGAAAAACCTGAAATCATACTAAGTGATGTGGCATGACTATTCCAAAAGATGGAAGCAGAGGATCAAAAATGAGCGGTGCCTTAGGATTCCGTCAAGCCGGGAAGTCGAGGCTTCCCAGCTTAAGAGAGAGTACGCACCGAATAGGCCCAATTTAACCCTAGTCTATTCATATGTCACTCATTAATTTGTTAATGTATACATATCATTAATTCATCAATAATTCATGATGCACTCACTATCAGTCGATGTATTAATTCATTGTTAATAAACTGGTAGTTAGGTGTTAGTATATGTTTAGTTATGTACACATGTTGTAAAGTGTTTACCGTCGTGTTCTCAGCGCGCTTGGCTCTTTAAACTTCTCTACGGTGTGTATTCTTGGTTTGCTTGTGGCAAAAAATATTACACAAACGTCCATATCCATACCCAAACATCCTCGAGGACTTCATGTTGACTGTGGCGCCCTCAGGTGTCCCTCTTGTGGTATAACCTTTTTTTCCTTATTCCTTTTTTATTTCATTAATATTACATAGGATATCGATTGATTTTGGGGGTTTCCATTTTAAATTATGTTTTAGGTCAATCAATTATATTGTATAATTTATGGTCAAGGTGGTTAAGGTAGGTCAGGGTTAGAAATATATCTATTGAGGTCGAAGTTGAATTAATTGTAGGTAGGGTGGGTTGTAGTCAGTCTAGTTTTAATCTAAATTGGGGTTAGGATGATGGGTGATTAGATTGCGGTTAAAATTCAGTTTATTTGGGGTCAGGGCTAGGATGATCAAAGATTAGGTTGTAGTAGAGCTTCAGTGTATTGAATTTAAAGTACTTGGAAATTGGGTTGAAGTTGTAATTAGGTTTATTAAGGTTAGAGTTGATATAATTATGGACTGAACTATAATTGAAATTTCATTTATTGTGATTGGGGACAGTGTAAATGAAGGTTAGGTTCTAGTTGGAAGGTTTATTAGGATTAGGGTTAGAATAATTGGGAGTTGGGTTATGGTTGAAATGGAGTTTATTGTGGTTGGGGTTGGAATAATTGGGAATTGGGTTGAAATTAGGTTTATTAAGCTTAGGGTTAGAGTAATTAGGGGTTGGGTTATGGTAAATAATTGGGGTAAGGTCATCGTTGAGATGAGTCTATTGAGGTTGGGGTTAGAGTAATTAGGGATTAGGTTATGGTTAAGATTAGGCTTATTGAGGTTGGGGTTGGAATAATTAGGAATGAGGTTATGGTTAAGATTAGGTTTATTGAGGTTGGGGTTAGAGTAATTAGGGATTAGGTGATGGTTAAGATTAGGTTTATTGAGGTTGGGGTTAGAGTAATTAGGGATTAGGTGATGGTTAAGATTAGGTTTATTGAGGTTGGGGTTAGAGTAATTAGGGATTAGGTTATGGTTAAGATTAGGCTTATTGAGGTTGGGGTTGGAATAATTAGGAATGAGGTTATGGTTAAGATTAGGTTTATTGAGGTTGGGGTTAGAGTAATTAGGGATTAGGTGATGGTTAAGATTAGGTTTATTGAGGTTGGGGTTAGAGTAATTAGGGATTAGGTGATGGTTAAGATTAAGGAAACGTGGAACATAAAGGACAAGAGAACTGTCTGCAGCTACATAAACAGGCCCTAATTCAAACTTGGATCGATTTCTCAGCTCCTAAAGCTTGCTACAGAGATGTAGCCATGATTGGTTACAAGGGTTACAAGCTGTGCAATTATGCAGAAAATGTGCCCTTTCATTTGGGTTTCTTAATTTCATGTGGGGTTAGATGCAGTTCCTAACCTAAACAGCAGGTGCCAGCTTTCAGTAAGTCTGGGGTTAGCTTGGGGTTAGATGCAGTTCCTAACCTAAACAGCAGGTGCCAGCTTTCAGTAAGTCTGGGGTTAGCTTGGGGTTAGATGCAGTTCCTAACCTAAACAGCAGGTGCCAGCTTTCAGTAAGTCTGGGGTTAGCTTGGGGTTAGATGCAGTTCCTAACCTAAACAGCAGGTGCCAGCTTTCAGTAAGTCTGGGGTTAGCTTGGGGTTAGATGCAGTTCCTAACCTAAACAGCAGGTGCCAGCTTTCAGTAAGTCTGGGGTTAGCTTGGGGTTAGGGTTAGGGTTAGGTTAAGAGTTAAAACCAGAGGCGGCATTCAAATTAGTGGCATTGAAATGAGACGTATGCTAATCTTTGCTCTCCTATTGGCTGGAGGTAGCAGTATGCAAATGTCTGCTCTCCTATTGGCCGTATGCAAATGTTTGGAATCCCATTGGTTGAAACTCAAACATGTCCTTTTTGCTGGTTTGTAATGTCAATGATGTGTGTTGTATTGTACCACAGGGACTTTTATTTCCTTGGGGATCAGTAAAGCATCCATCAATCCATGTGTATGTCTAACTATTTGCCTACCTTTTATTTATTTATTTCAGCAGGACATGATCCGAGTCAGACTTGGAGCAGAAGATCCGTCCGTGGCCGAGGTGGGCAGCACACGACCCACACATCCACGAGACCACGAACCTATGACACACAACACACACACAAAAAAAACAAAACAAAACATATGATAAGCACAAAAATGCAATAATCGTTCAAGAACACGAATGGTAACCCCTGGTATCAGAATGAGATTCATGGGCCGAGTACGTGGACACACACACACACACACACACACACAGACACAGACACAGACACACACACACACACACACACACACACACACACAGGCAATTGGCAGTGTGTGTAATGTTAAAAAATAACAATAAAAAATAAAGGAACAGAACAGTAAAGTACCTGAATCGATTGAACAAGATGTGAACAGTTCGGTTGACATTCTTCTGACTTATCAGGTAGCCAAGGTTTGGTATTTTTTGGAATATGAGCTGTTGAAAAACCTGAAATCATACTAAGTGATGTGGCATGACTATTCCAAAAGATGGCAGCAGAGGATCAAAAATGAGCGGTGCCTTAGGATTCCGTCAAGCCGGGAAGTCGAGGCTTCCCAGCTTAAGAGAGAGTACGCACCGAATAGGCCCAATTTAACCCTAGTCTATTCATATGTCACTCATTAATTTGTTAATGTATACATATCATTAATTCATCAATAATTCATGATGCACTCACTATCAGTCGATGTATTAATTCATTGTTAATAAACTGGTAGTTAGGTGTTAGTATATGTTTAGTTATGTACACATGTTGTAAAGTGTTTACCGTCGTGTTCTCAGCGCGCTTGGCTCTTTAAACTTCTCTACGGTGTGTATTCTTGGTTTGCTTGTGGCAAAAAATATTACACAAACGTCCATATCCATACCCAAACATCCTCGAGGACTTCATGTTGACTGTGGCGCCCTCAGGTGTCCCTCTTGTGGTATAACCTTTTTTTCCTTATTCCTTTTTTATTTCATTAATATTACATAGGATATCGATTGATTTTGGGGGTTTCCATTTTAAATTATGTTTTAGGTCAATCAATTATATTGTATAATTTATGGTCAAGGTGGTTAAGGTAGGTCAGGGTTAGAAATATATCTATTGAGGTCGAAGTTGAATTAATTGTAGGTAGGGTGGGTTGTAGTCAGTCTAGTTTTAATCTAAATTGGGGTTAGGATGATGGGTGATTAGATTGCGGTTAAAATTCAGTTTATTTGGGGTCAGGGCTAGGATGATCAAAGATTAGGTTGTAGTAGAGCTTCAGTGTATTGAATTTAAAGTACTTGGAAATTGGGTTGAAGTTGTAATTAGGTTTATTAAGGTTAGAGTTGATATAATTATGGACTGAACTATAATTGAAATTTCATTTATTGTGATTGGGGACAGTGTAAATGAAGGTTAGGTTCTAGTTGGAAGGTTTATTAGGATTAGGGTTAGAATAATTGGGAGTTGGGTTATGGTTGAAATGGAGTTTATTGTGGTTGGGGTTGGAATAATTGGGAATTGGGTTGAAATTAGGTTTATTAAGCTTAGGGTTAGAGTAATTAGGGGTTGGGTCATGGTAAATAATTGGGGTAAGGTCATCGTTGAGATGAGTCTATTGAGGTTGGGGTTAGAGTAATTAGGGATTCGGTTATGGTTAAGATTAGGCTTATTGAGGTTGGGGTTGGAATAATTAGGAATGAGGTTATGGTTAAGATTAGGTTTATTGAGGTTGGGGTTAGAGTAATTAGGGATTAGGTGATGGTTAAGATTAGGTTTATTGAGGTTGGGGTTAGAGTAATTAGGGATTAGGTGATGGTTAAGATTAAGGAAACGTGGAACATAAAGGACAAGAGAACTGTCTGCAGCTACATAAACAGGCCCTAATTCAAACTTGGATCGATTTCTCAGCTCCTAAAGCTTGCTACAGAGATGTAGCCATGATTGGTTACAAGGGTTACAAGCTGTGCAATTATGCAGAAAATGTGCCCTTTCATTTGGGTTTCTTAATTTCATGTGGGGTTAGATGCAGTTCCTAACCTAAACAGCAGGTGCCAGCTTTCAGTAAGTCTGGGGTTAGCTTGGGGTTAGATGCAGTTCCTAACCTAAACAGCAGGTGCCACCTTGCAGTAAGTCTGGGGTTAGCTTGGGGTTAGATGCAGTTCCTAACCTAAACAGCAGGTGCCAGCTTTCAGTAAGTCTGGGGTTAGCTTGGGGTTAGATGCAGTTCCTAACCTAAACAGCAGGTGCCAGCTTTCAGTAAGTCTGGGGTTAGCTTGGGGTTAGATGCAGTTCCTAACCTAAACAGCAGGTGCCACCTTGCAGTAAGTCTGGGGTTAGCTTGGGGTTTGTTTTGTAATGAGGTACAAAAATCGGTTGACATTCTTCTGACTTAAAGATTGGAGCCCAGTAAAAGTAATTAGGCAGTGGGGGTACAAAAAAAGATAGCTGGTGTCGTTGGGGGGGTACGAGGTGGTTCATTCTACCTTGAAAGTCCTACAAACTGGTGCTGTATGACTTCTAAAAGTACATGAGGACGTTGTAACCGAAAACGTCCAGTAGATGGCAGCAGAGGGTTAAAAACGAGCGGTGCGTTTCCAGCTGTGAGCAGGGAGAAGTGGTCGGCTTGAAATGTAGTGTTTCCAATGCAAAGTGAAAGAGCTTTCCAAAATCTGTTCATAAAGTGTGTAAATAATTTCATGTAAAAAGCTCAATCCAGACAAACACAACATACAATGATATTATGTTCATGAAGGATATTCAGAGCTGGTGTCCGAACCCACTGGGATAGACGCCGATTGACTTTTAATTCATTCAAAATGGGATTTCTCAGCTCTTGAGGCTGCTACAGCATAGATGTAGCAACGATTGGTCAGAAGAACAAACTTCAAGCTGTGCACTAACACTGGAAAATGTGCCGTTTCATCGGGTTTCTTATTTCCTTTTCTTAATGTCGATGCAGTTCCGAACATGCCCTGCAGAGGTCAGATCCTTAAGCCGGGAAGCAGCGACCATATGGTGCAAGGTTCCCGGATTAAGAGAATGCGGCCGATCTGACCCTAGTCTACACTCAGTCAAATAATCGGGAAAATTCGAAGAAACGTCGTAGGACCTCCAAAATCGCACAGGGCGTGCAGGTCCAACCTACCAGCGACATATCGGAGCCCCGCGGTCCCGCGTGGAAAGACGGCCGAGATACGGGCCCCCGACGCGTACGCGAGTAGGCCCAAAAAACCACGTTTCGGGGTCCCGCGGCGGAACCGTAGGACGTAGGCGCACCGAAACCGAGCACGTCGGAGGGGGCCCGGCCACGAGCGACATATCGGAGCCCCGTCACCGTGGTCCGAAAGGCGGCCGAGACACGGGCCCCGACGCGTACGCGAGTAGTCGTCAGGCCCCAGACGACGTGCGGAGGTCCCGCGAGGGAACCGGATGTCGTAGGCCCACCGGACCAGAGTACGACGGACCGCGCGTAGGCACGAGCGACATATCGGAGCCCCGTGACCCTGGTCCTAAAGGCGTCCGAGATACGGGAATAATTGGGAATTGGGTTGAAATTAGGTTTATTAAGCTTAGGGTTAGAGTAATTAGGGGTTGGGTTATGGTAAATAATTGGGGTAAGGTCATCGTTGAGATGAGTCTATTGAGGTTGGGGTTAGAATAATTAGGGATTAGGTTATGGTTAAGATTAGGCTTATTGAGGTTGGGGTTGGAATAATTAGAAATGAGGTTATGGTTAAGATTAGGTTTATTGAGGTTGGGGTTAGAGTAATTAGGGATTAGGTGATGGTTAAGATTAGGTTTATTGAGGTTGGGGTTAGAGTAATTAGGGATTAGGTGATGGTTAAGATTAGGTTATGGTTAAGATTAGGTTTATTGAGGTTGGGGTTAGAGTAATTAGGGATTAGGTAATGGTTAAGATTAGGTTTATTGAGGTTGGGGTTAGAGTAATTAGGGATTAGGTTATGGTTAAGATTAGGCTTATTGAGGTTGGGGTTGGAATAATTAGGAATGAGGTTATGGTTAAGATTAGGTTTATTGAGGTTGGGGTTAGAGTAATTAGGGATTAGGTAATGGTTAAGATTAGGTTTATTGAGGTTGGGGTTAGAGTAATTAGGGATTAGGTAATGGTTAAGATTAGGTTTATTGAGGTTGGGGTTAGAATAATTAGGGATTAGGTAATGGTTAAGATTAGGTTTATTGAGGTTGGGGTTAGAGTAATTAGGGATTAGGTTATGGTTAAGATTAGGCTTATTGAGGTTGGGGTTGGAATAATTAGGAATGAGGTTATGGTTAAGATTAGGTTTATTGAGGTTGGGGTTAGAGTAATTAGGGATTAGGTGATGGTTAAGATTAGGTTTATTGAGGTTGGGGTTAGAGTAATTAGGGATTAGGTGATGGTTAAGATTAGGGTTAGGGTTAGGGTTAGGGTTAGGGTTAGGGTTAGGGTTAGGGTTAGGGTTAGGTTAGGTTAAGAGTTAAAACCAGAGGCGGCATTCAAATTAGTGGCATTGAAATGAGACGTATGCTAATCTTTGCTCTCCTATTGGCTGGAGGTAGCAGTATGCAAATGTCTGCTCTCCTATTGGCCGTATGCAAATGTTTGGAATCCCATTGGTTGAAACTCAAACATGTCCTTTTTGCTGGTTTGTAATGTCAATGATGTGTGTTGTATTGTACCACAGGGACTTTTATTTCCTTGGGGATCAGTAAAGCATCCATCAATCCATGTGTATGTCTAACTATTTGCCTACCTTTTATTTATTTATTTCAGCAGGACATGATCCGAGTCAGACTTGGAGCAGAAGATCCGTCCGTGGCCGAGGTGGGCAGCACACGACCCACACATCCACGAGACCACGAACCTATGACACACAACACACACACAAAAAAAACAAAACAAAACATATGATAAGCACAAAAATGCAATAATCGTTCAAGAACACGAATGGTAACCCCTGGTATCAGAATGAGATTCATGGGCCGAGTACGTGGACACACACACACACACACACACACACAGACACAGACACAGACACACACACACACACACACACACACACACACACACACAGGCAATTGGCAGTGTGTGTAATGTTAAAAAATAACAATAAAAAATAAAGGAACAGAACAGTAAAGTACCTGAATCGATTGAACAAGATGTGAACAGTTCGGTTGACATTCTTCTGACTTATCAGGTAGCCAAGGTTTGGTATTTTTTGGAATACGAGCTGTTGAAAAACCTGAAATCATACTAAGTGATGTGGCATGACTATTCCAAAAGATGGCAGCAGAGGATCAAAAATGAGCGGTGCCTTAGGATTCCGTCAAGCCGGGAAGTCGAGGCTTCCCAGCTTAAGAGAGAGTACGCACCGAATAGGCCCAATTTAACCCTAGTCTATTCATATGTCACTCATTAATTTGTTAATGTATACATATCATTAATTCATCAATAATTCATGATGCACTCACTATCAGTCGATGTATTAATTCATTGTTAATAAACTGGTAGTTAGGTGTTAGTATATGTTTAGTTATGTACACATGTTGTAAAGTGTTTACCGTCGTGTTCTCAGCGCGCTTGGCTCTTTAAACTTCTCTACGGTGTGTATTCTTGGTTTGCTTGTGGCAAAAAATATTACACAAACGTCCATATCCATACCCAAACATCCTCGAGGACTTCATGTTGACTGTGGCGCCCTCAGGTGTCCCTCTTGTGGTATAACCTTTTTTTTCCTTATTCCTTTTTTATTTCATTAATATTACATAGGATATCGATTGATTTTGGGGGTTTCCATTTTAAATTATGTTTTAGGTCAATCAATTATATTGTATAATTTATGGTCAAGGTGGTTAAGGTAGGTCAGGGTTAGAAATATATCTATTGAGGTCGAAGTTGAATTAATTGTAGGTAGGGTGGGTTGTAGTCAGTCTAGTTTTAATCTAAATTGGGGTTAGGATGATGGGTGATTAGATTGCGGTTAAAATTCAGTTTATTTGGGGTCAGGGCTAGGATGATCAAAGATTAGGTTGTAGTAGAGCTTCAGTGTATTGAATTTAAAGTACTTGGAAATTGGGTTGAAGTTGTAATTAGGTTTATTAAGGTTAGAGTTGATATAATTATGGACTGAACTATAATTGAAATTTCATTTATTGTGATTGGGGACAGTGTAAATGAAGGTTAGGTTCTAGTTGGAAGGTTTATTAGGATTAGGGTTAGAATAATTGGGAGTTGGGTTATGGTTGAAATGGAGTTTATTGTGGTTGGGGTTGGAATAATTGGGAATTGGGTTGAAATTAGGTTTATTAAGCTTAGGGTTAGAGTAATTAGGGGTTGGGTTATGGTAAATAATTGGGGTAAGGTCATCGTTGAGATGAGTCTATTGAGGTTGGGGTTAGAGTAATTAGGGATTAGGTTATGGTTAAGATTAGGCTTATTGAGGTTGGGGTTGGAATAATTAGGAATGAGGTTATGGTTAAGATTAGGTTTATTGAGGTTGGGGTTAGAGTAATTAGGGATTAGGTGATGGTTAAGATTAGGTTTATTGAGGTTGGGGTTAGAGTAATTAGGGATTAGGTGATGGTTAAGATTAGGTTTATTGAGGTTGGGGTTAGAGTAATTAGGGATTAGGTTATGGTTAAGATTAGGCTTATTGAGGTTGGGGTTGGAATAATTAGGAATGAGGTTATGGTTAAGATTAGGTTTATTGAGGTTGGGGTTAGAGTAATTAGGGATTAGGTGATGGTTAAGATTAGGTTTATTGAGGTTGGGGTTAGAGTAATTAGGGATTAGGTGATGGTTAAGATTAAGGAAACGTGGAACATAAAGGACAAGAGAACTGTCTGCAGCTACATAAACAGGCCCTAATTCAAACTTGGATCGATTTCTCAGCTCCTAAAGCTTGCTACAGAGATGTAGCCATGATTGGTTACAAGGGTTACAAGCTGTGCAATTATGCAGAAAATGTGCCCTTTCATTTGGGTTTCTTAATTTCATGTGGGGTTAGATGCAGTTCCTAACCTAAACAGCAGGTGCCAGCTTTCAGTAAGTCTGGGGTTAGCTTGGGGTTAGATGCAGTTCCTAACCTAAACAGCAGGTGCCAGCTTTCAGTAAGTCTGGGGTTAGCTTGGGGTTAGATGCAGTTCCTAACCTAAACAGCAGGTGCCAGCGTTAGGGTTAGGGTTAGGGTTAGGGTTAGGGTTAGGGTTAGGGTTAGGGTTAGGGTTAGGTTAAGAGTTAAAACCAGAGGCGGCATTCAAATTAGTGGCATTGAAATGAGACGTATGCTAATCTTTGCTCTCCTATTGGCTGGAGGTAGCAGTATGCAAATGTCTGCTCTCCTATTGGCCGTATGCAAATGTTTGGAATCCCATTGGTTGAAACTCAAACATGTCCTTTTTGCTGGTTTGTAATGTCAATGATGTGTGTTGTATTGTACCACAGGGACTTTTATTTCCTTGGGGATCAGTAAAGCATCCATCAATCCATGTGTATGTCTAACTATTTGCCTACCTTTTATTTATTTATTTCAGCAGGACATGATCCGAGTCAGACTTGGAGCAGAAGATCCGTCCGTGGCCGAGGTGGGCAGCACACGACCCACACATCCACGAGACCACGAACCTATGACACACAACACACACACAAAAAAAACAAAACAAAACATATGATAAGCACAAAAATGCAATAATCGTTCAAGAACACGAATGGTAACCCCTGGTATCAGAATGAGATTCATGGGCCGAGTACGTGGACACACACACACACACACACACACACAGACACAGACACAGACACACACACACACACACACACACACACACACACACACACACAGGCAATTGGCAGTGTGTGTAATGTTAAAAAATAACAATAAAAAATAAAGGAACAGAACAGTAAAGTACCTGAATCGATTGAACAAGATGTGAACAGTTCGGTTGACATTCTTCTGACTTATCAGGTAGCCAAGGTTTGGTATTTTTTGGAATACGAGCTGTTGAAAAACCTGAAATCATACTAAGTGATGTGGCATGACTATTCCAAAAGATGGAAGCAGAGGATCAAAAATGAGCGGTGCCTTAGGATTCCGTCAAGCCGGGAAGTCGAGGCTTCCCAGCTTAAGAGAGAGTACGCACCGAATAGGCCCAATTTAACCCTAGTCTATTCATATGTCACTCATTAATTTGTTAATGTATACATATCATTAATTCATCAATAATTCATGATGCACTCACTATCAGTCGATGTATTAATTCATTGTTAATAAACTGGTAGTTAGGTGTTAGTATATGTTTAGTTATGTACACATGTTGTAAAGTGTTTACCGTCGTGTTCTCAGCGCGCTTGGCTCTTTAAACTTCTCTACGGTGTGTATTCTTGGTTTGCTTGTGGCAAAAAATATTACACAAACGTCCATATCCATACCCAAACATCCTCGAGGACTTCATGTTGACTGTGGCGCCCTCAGGTGTCCCTCTTGTGGTATAACCTTTTTTTCCTTATTCCTTTTTTATTTCATTAATATTACATAGGATATCGATTGATTTTGGGGGTTTCCATTTTAAATTATGTTTTAGGTCAATCAATTATATTGTATAATTTATGGTCAAGGTGGTTAAGGTAGGTCAGGGTTAGAAATATATCTATTGAGGTCGAAGTTGAATTAATTGTAGGTAGGGTGGGTTGTAGTCAGTCTAGTTTTAATCTAAATTGGGGTTAGGATGATGGGTGATTAGATTGCGGTTAAAATTCAGTTTATTTGGGGTCAGGGCTAGGATGATCAAAGATTAGGTTGTAGTAGAGCTTCAGTGTATTGAATTTAAAGTACTTGGAAATTGGGTTGAAGTTGTAATTAGGTTTATTAAGGTTAGAGTTGATATAATTATGGACTGAACTATAATTGAAATTTCATTTATTGTGATTGGGGACAGTGTAAATGAAGGTTAGGTTCTAGTTGGAAGGTTTATTAGGATTAGGGTTAGAATAATTGGGAGTTGGGTTATGGTTGAAATGGAGTTTATTGTGGTTGGGGTTGGAATAATTGGGAATTGGGTTGAAATTAGGTTTATTAAGCTTAGGGTTAGAGTAATTAGGGGTTGGGTTATGGTAAATAATTGGGGTAAGGTCATCGTTGAGATGAGTCTATTGAGGTTGGGGTTAGAGTAATTAGGGATTAGGTTATGGTTAAGATTAGGCTTATTGAGGTTGGGGTTGGAATAATTAGGAATGAGGTGATGGTTAAGATTAGGTTTATTGAGGTTGGGGTTAGAGTAATTAGGGATTAGGTGATGGTTAAGATTAGGTTTATTGAGGTTGGGGTTAGAGTAATTAGGGATTAGGTTATGGTTAAGATTAGGCTTATTGAGGTTGGGGTTGGAATAATTAGGAATGAGGTTATGGTTAAGATTAGGTTTATTGAGGTTGGGGTTAGAGTAATTAGGGATTAGGTGATGGTTAAGATTAGGTTTATTGAGGTTGGGGTTAGAGTAATTAGGGATTAGGTGATGGTTAAGATTAAGGAAACGTGGAACATAAAGGACAAGAGAACTGTCTGCAGCTACATAAACAGGCCCTAATTCAAACTTGGATCGATTTCTCAGCTCCTAAAGCTTGCTACAGAGATGTAGCCATGATTGGTTACAAGGGTTACAAGCTGTGCAATTATGCAGAAAATGTGCCCTTTCATTTGGGTTTCTTAATTTCATGTGGGGTTAGATGCAGTTCCTAACCTAAACAGCAGGTGCCAGCTTTCAGTAAGTCTGGGGTTAGCTTGGGGTTAGATGCAGTTCCTAACCTAAACAGCAGGTGCCAGCTTTCAGTAAGTCTGGGGTTAGCTTGGGGTTAGATGCAGTTCCTAACCTAAACAGCAGGTGCCAGCTTTCAGTAAGTCTGGGGTTAGCTTGGGGTTAGATGCAGTTCCTAACCTAAACAGCAGGTGCCAGCTTTCAGTAAGTCTGGGGTTAGCTTGGGGTTAGATGCAGTTCCTAACCTAAACAGCAGGTGCCAGCTTTCAGTAAGTCTGGGGTTAGCTTGGGGTTAGGCCTTGGATTGGGGGCGTGGTTAGGGTTTTGCTCATAGGTTAAGAGTTAAAACCAGAGGCGGCATTCAAATTAGTGGCATTGAAATGAGACGTATGCTAATCTTTGCTCTCCTATTGGCTGGAGGTAGCAGTATGCAAATGTCTGCTCTCCTATTGGCCGTATGCAAATGTTTGGAATCCCATTGGTTGAAACTCAAACATGTCCTTTTTGCTGGTTTGTAATGTCAATGATGTGTGTTGTATTGTACCACAGGGACTTTTATTTCCTTGGGGATCAGTAAAGCATCCATCAATCCATGTGTATGTCTAACTATTTGCCTACCTTTTATTTATTTATTTCAGCAGGACATGATCCGAGTCAGACTTGGAGCAGAAGATCCGTCCGTGGCCGAGGTGGGCAGCACACGACCCACACATCCACGAGACCACGAACCTATGACACACAACACACACACAAAAAAAACAAAACAAAACATATGATAAGCACAAAAATGCAATAATCGTTCAAGAACACGAATGGTAACCCCTGGTATCAGAATGAGATTCATGGGCCGAGTACGTGGACACACACACACACACACACACACACAGACACAGACACAGACACACACACACACACACACACACACACACAGGCAATTGGCAGTGTGTGTAATGTTAAAAAATAACAATAAAAAATAAAGGAACAGAACAGTAAAGTACCTGAATCGATTGAACAAGATGTGAACAGTTCGGTTGACATTCTTCTGACTTATCAGGTAGCCAAGGTTTGGTATTTTTTGGAATATGAGCTGTTGAAAAACCTGAAATCATACTAAGTGATGTGGCATGACTATTCCAAAAGATGGCAGCAGAGGATCAAAAATGAGCGGTGCCTTAGGATTCCGTCAAGCCGGGAAGTCGAGGCTTCCCAGCTTAAGAGAGAGTACGCACCGAATAGGCCCAATTTAACCCTAGTCTATTCATATGTCACTCATTAATTTGTTAATGTATACATATCATTAATTCATCAATAATTCATGATGCACTCACTATCAGTCGATGTATTAATTCATTGTTAATAAACTGGTAGTTAGGTGTTAGTATATGTTTAGTTATGTACACATGTTGTAAAGTGTTTACCGTCGTGTTCTCAGCGCGCTTGGCTCTTTAAACTTCTCTACGGTGTGTATTCTTGGTTTGCTTGTGGCAAAAAATATTACACAAACGTCCATATCCATACCCAAACATCCTCGAGGACTTCATGTTGACTGTGGCGCCCTCAGGTGTCCCTCTTGTGGTATAACCTTTTTTTCCTTATTCCTTTTTTATTTCATTAATATTACATAGGATATCGATTGATTTTGGGGGTTTCCATTTTAAATTATGTTTTAGGTCAATCAATTATATTGTATAATTTATGGTCAAGGTGGTTAAGGTAGGTCAGGGTTAGAAATATATCTATTGAGGTCGAAGTTGAATTAATTGTAGGTAGGGTGGGTTGTAGTCAGTCTAGTTTTAATCTAAATTGGGGTTAGGATGATGGGTGATTAGATTGCGGTTAAAATTCAGTTTATTTGGGGTCAGGGCTAGGATGATCAAAGATTAGGTTGTAGTAGAGCTTCAGTGTATTGAATTTAAAGTACTTGGAAATTGGGTTGAAGTTGTAATTAGGTTTATTAAGGTTAGAGTTGATATAATTATGGACTGAACTAGGGTTAGGGTTAGGGTTAGGGTTAGGGTTAGGGTTAGGGTTAGGGGATGTTTAACCAATGTGGCTTTTTTCCCATTGGCGGAGACACGAAGTGGGATAGGCCAAGATCGTTTTTGCCGAACCTAACTTTCCCATGCATTAGTATAGCGAACGGGCCCCGACCAAGTTGGCCTGTACTGCATGACGGGGGGCAGAATTTCGCGGTCTCGGGCCAATGCCAACTTAAGTCACACCACGAAATCGACTCGACGGTGGCCAGGGTACCGAAACGTCCCCGTGCCCATTCGGTCATATTTTCCTCGACACATGGCCGACGGCCCCGGGACCCGGTGGGTGGGTCCGGGGGGGCGTGGCCAGAGCGCCGAAGGGTCCCCGTGCCCACCCGGTAATATTTTCGGCAAGAGTCGTCCCACGGCCCCGGGACCCGGTGGGTGGGTCGGGGGGGG
Source organism: Trichomycterus rosablanca (assembly GCF_030014385.1). Lineage (NCBI taxonomy): Eukaryota > Metazoa > Chordata > Actinopteri > Siluriformes > Trichomycteridae > Trichomycterus > Trichomycterus rosablanca. The sequence continues at coordinate 106,008 of NW_026946978.1, read as the reverse complement.
CGGGGGGGGGCCCCCCCCGCGACCCCCGAGGACTTTCTGCGACGCGTTCCCCGAGACTCGCCCGATCGTCCCCAGGCCCGTCCGGGGGGGCGTGGGCGGGCGGGGGGGGCGGACCGCGGCGGTCCCGCGTCTCTAGGACCTCCCCGAGTCTACTTCCGGTTCCCGCCCACTGGGGGGGCGGGGCTTCGGGGGGGCGGCCGGGCGCGGCCGGGGGGGCGCCCCCACCGAGTACGGGCCCGGTACGAGCACCCCGTGTGGAGAGATCGCTCAGAGAAGGCTTCTTCGTTGGGGGGGGGGGGCGGGATGGGGGGGGTGGGTGTCGTCTTTAGGGGCGAGGGGGGTACCCCCCCCCCCCACTCGGGCTTTCCCAGATGAACCGTTGGATATGTCTTACCTTTCACTCAGCCAGAGCAGTGTGTGTGTGTGTGTGTGAGAGAGCTGAAAACCAGGACTTTTTGCCATAGGACTGTATGTCGAAAAGTGTGAAAAAAGGCAGTTTTCGAAAGGTCGTCGTATCGCCACCGAAATCGGAGGGGTCGTACGGGGGCGCGACCCGAGCGACATATCCGAGCCCCGCGTCCGTGGGTCGAGAGGCCTCCGAGATACGGCCCCCGGGGCGTACGCGAGTAGGCCTAGGCCCGAAAAGCACGTCCGGGGGTCCCGCGAGGGAGGCGGAGGTCGCGGGGACTCGGGAATCGGAGAGGGCGTAGGGGGGCGCGTCCCGAACGACATACCGGAGACCCGCGGCCGTGGGTCGTACGGCCTCCGAGATACGGCCTCCCGGGCGTACGCGGATAGGCACGGGCCCGAGGACCACGTCCGGGGGTCCCGCGAGAGAACCTCAGGTCTCGTGGATTCGGGAATCGGAGAGGGCGTACGGGGGCGCGTCCCGAGCGACATGTCGGAGCCCCGCGGACGCGGGTCGGACGGCCTCCGAGATACGGCCCCCGGGGCGTACGCGGATAGGCCCGGGCCCGAGGAGCACGTCCGAGGGTCCCGCGAGGGAAGCGGAGGTCGCGGGGACTCGGGGATCGGAGAGGGCGTACGAAGGCGCGTCCCGAGCGACATATCGGAGCCCCGCGACCGTGGGTCGAGAGGCCTCCGAGATACGGCCTCCCGGGCGCACGCGAATAGGCCCGGGCCCGAGGATCACGTCCAGGGGTCCCGCGAGGGAAGCGGAGGTCGCGGGGACTCCGGACTCGGAGAGGGCGTACGGGGGCGCCTCCCGAGCGACATATCGGAGCCCCGAGACCGTGGGTCGAGAGGCCTCCGAGATACGGCCTCCCGGGCGTACGAGCCTAGGCGGAGGCTCGGGTGGCGGGGGGTTCGGGGGGGGCCCCCCCCCGAATCAGAGGGGTTGGGGGGGGGGGACCCCCCCCCACACGTCGGACTCTCGTACAAACTGTTGCATCTGCCTCCGTGTCTCTGCGCACGACCGTACGCTCGAAGGGTGCGAGAAGCCTCCAGAGCCACGCCGTGTGCCGGGGGAGAACGTGACTTTACGGAGTCGTCGCTGGTGACGCTTCGGTGATATATTTTACTAACCGGCCAGTTTATGTCCAGAACGAAAAAGCCTTCAGGGCCACTCGGGACCCAGAGTCGAGCGCTCCCGTCCGGGTCCCGCGTCCCTAGGACCTTCCCGAGTCTACTTCCCGTTCCCGCCCACCCGGGGGGCCGGGCTTCGGATACGCGGCGCGTCAGGCCCGGGGGGCGACCCACGCCGGGTCTCGGACCCGTACGGGCGACCCGGGCGTCGGTGCGCTCTGAGGCTTCGTCCAGGCACTCGGGTGTTAGACTCATACTCTGGCAGATTCTGTGCCTAGCGTTCGGGTGGAAAGAGACGGAATTTCGCCAAGCGAGGTCGCAGGCCCGCGGGATCCGAGTACGACGGACCGGGCCGCCGTGGGGGCGACATATCGGAGCCCCGTGACCGTGGGCCCTTCGGTCCGGGAGCCAGGGCCCCAGAAAGGAGTGGTCCCAGGTGACACTTCGGTGATATAAATCACTAACCGGCCCGTTTAAGCCCAGGAACGAAAGCGTCCAGGGCGACTACGTACGGCGAGTCGAGCGCTCCCGTCCGGGTCCCGCGTCCCTAGGACCTTCCCGAGTCTACTTCCCGTTCCCGCCCACCCGGGGGGCCGGGCTTCGGATATGCGGCGCGTCAGGCCCGTGGGGCGACCCACGCCGGGTCTCGGACCCGTACGGGCGACCCGGGCGTCGGTGCGCTCTGAGGCTTCGTCCAGGCACTCGGGTGTTAGACTCATACTCTGGCAGACTCTGTGCCTAGTGTTCGGGTGGAAAGAGACGTAATTTCGCCAAGCGAGGTCGCGGGCCCGCGGGATCCGAGTATGACGGACCGGGCCGCCGTGGGGGCGACATATCGGAGCCCCGTGACCGTGGGCCCTTCGGTCCGGGAGCGAGGGCCCCAGAAAGGAGTGGTCCCAGGTGACACTTCGGTGATATAAATTACTAACCGGCCCGTTTAAGCCCAGGAACGAAAAAGCCTTCAGGGCTACTCGGGACCCAGAGTCGAGCGCTCCCGTCCGGGTCCCGCGTCCCTAGGACCTTCCCGAGTCTACTTCCTGTTCCCGCCCACCCGGGGGGCCGGGCTTCGGATATGTGGCGCGTCAGGCCCGGGGGGCGACCCACGCCGAGTCTCGGACCCGTACGGGCGACCCGGGCGTCGGTGCGCTCTGAGGCTTCGTCCAGGCACTCGGGTGTTAGACTTATACTCTGGCAGACTCTGTGCCTAGTGTTCGGGTGGAAAGAGACGGAATTTCGCCAAGCGAGGTCGCAGGCCCGCGGGATCCGAGTACGACGGACCGGGCCGCCGTGTGGGCGACATATCGGAGCCCCGTGACCGTGGGCCCTTCGGTCCGGGAGCCAGGGCCCCAGAAAGGAGTGGTCCCAGGTGACACTTCGGTGATATAAATCACTAACCGGCCCGTTTAAGCCCAGGAACGAAAGCGTCCAGGGCGACTACGTACGGCGAGTCGAGCGCTCCCGTCCGGGTCCCGCGTCCCTAGGACCTTCCCGAGTCTACTTCCGGTTCCCGCCCACTGGGGGGGCGGGGCTTCGGGGGGGCGGCCGGGCGCGGCCGGGGGGGCGCCCCCACCGAGTACGGGCCCGGTACGAGCACCCCGTGTGGAGAGATCGCTCAGAGAAGGCTTCTTCGTTGGGGGGGGGGGGGGGGGGGGGGGGGCGGGATGGGGGGGGTGGGTGTCGTCTTTAGGGGCGAGGGGGGTACCCCCCCCCCCCACTCGGGCTTTCCCAGATGAACCGTTGGATATGTCTTACCTTTCACTCAGCCAGAGCAGTGTGTGTGTGTGTGTGTGAGAGAGCTGAAAACCAGGACTTTTTGCCATAGGACTGTATGTCGAAAAGTGTGAAAAAAGGCAGTTTTCGAAAGGTCGTCGTATCGCCACCGAAATCGGAGGGGTCGTACGGGGGCGCGACCCGAGCGACATATCCGAGCCCCGCGTCCGTGGGTCGAGAGGCCTCCGAGATACGGCCCCCGGGGCGTACGCGAGTAGGCCTAGGCCCGAAAAGCACGTCCGGGGGTCCCGCGAGGGAGGCGGAGGTCGCGGGGACTCGGGAATCGGAGAGGGCGTAGGGGGGCGCGTCCCGAACGACATACCGGAGACCCGCGGCCGTGGGTCGTACGGCCTCCGAGATACGGCCTCCCGGGCGTACGCGGATAGGCACGGGCCCGAGGACCACGTCCGGGGGTCCCGCGAGAGAACCTCAGGTCTCGTGGATTCGGGAATCGGAGAGGGCGTACGGGGGCGCGTCCCGAGCGACATGTCGGAGCCCCGCGGACGCGGGTCGGACGGCCTCCGAGATACGGCCCCCGGGGCGTACGCGGATAGGCCCGGGCCCGAGGAGCACGTCCGAGGGTCCCGCGAGGGAAGCGGAGGTCGCGGGGACTCGGGGATCGGAGAGGGCGTACGAAGGCGCGTCCCGAGCGACATATCGGAGCCCCGCGACCGTGGGTCGAGAGGCCTCCGAGATACGGCCTCCCGGGCGCACGCGAATAGGCCCGGGCCCGAGGATCACGTCCAGGGGTCCCGCGAGGGAAGCGGAGGTCGCGGGGACTCCGGACTCGGAGAGGGCGTACGGGGGCGCCTCCCGAGCGACATATCGGAGCCCCGAGACCGTGGGTCGAGAGGCCTCCGAGATACGGCCTCCCGGGCGTACGAGCCTAGGCGGAGGCTCGGGTGGCGGGGGGTTCGGGGGGGGCCCCCCCCCGAATCAGAGGGGTTGGGGGGGGGGGACCCCCCCCCACACGTCGGACTCTCGTACAAACTGTTGCATCTGCCTCCGTGTCTCTGCGCACGACCGTACGCTCGAAGGGTGCGAGAAGCCTCCAGAGCCACGCCGTGTGCCGGGGGAGAACGTGACTTTACGGAGTCGTCGCTGGTGACGCTTCGGTGATATATTTTACTAACCGGCCAGTTTATGTCCAGAACGAAAAAGCCTTCAGGGCCACTCGGGACCCAGAGTCGAGCGCTCCCGTCCGGGTCCCGCGTCCCTAGGACCTTCCCGAGTCTACTTCCCGTTCCCGCCCACCCGGGGGGCCGGGCTTCGGATACGCGGCGCGTCAGGCCCGGGGGGCGACCCACGCCGGGTCTCGGACCCGTACGGGCGACCCGGGCGTCGGTGCGCTCTGAGGCTTCGTCCAGGCACTCGGGTGTTAGACTCATACTCTGGCAGATTCTGTGCCTAGCGTTCGGGTGGAAAGAGACGGAATTTCGCCAAGCGAGGTCGCAGGCCCGCGGGATCCGAGTACGACGGACCGGGCCGCCGTGGGGGCGACATATCGGAGCCCCGTGACCGTGGGCCCTTCGGTCCGGGAGCCAGGGCCCCAGAAAGGAGTGGTCCCAGGTGACACTTCGGTGATATAAATCACTAACCGGCCCGTTTAAGCCCAGGAACGAAAGCGTCCAGGGCGACTACGTACGGCGAGTCGAGCGCTCCCGTCCGGGTCCCGCGTCCCTAGGACCTTCCCGAGTCTACTTCCCGTTCCCGCCCACCCGGGGGGCCGGGCTTCGGATATGCGGCGCGTCAGGCCCGTGGGGCGACCCACGCCGGGTCTCGGACCCGTACGGGCGACCCGGGCGTCGGTGCGCTCTGAGGCTTCGTCCAGGCACTCGGGTGTTAGACTCATACTCTGGCAGACTCTGTGCCTAGTGTTCGGGTGGAAAGAGACGTAATTTCGCCAAGCGAGGTCGCGGGCCCGCGGGATCCGAGTATGACGGACCGGGCCGCCGTGGGGGCGACATATCGGAGCCCCGTGACCGTGGGCCCTTCGGTCCGGGAGCGAGGGCCCCAGAAAGGAGTGGTCCCAGGTGACACTTCGGTGATATAAATTACTAACCGGCCCGTTTAAGCCCAGGAACGAAAAAGCCTTCAGGGCTACTCGGGACCCAGAGTCGAGCGCTCCCGTCCGGGTCCCGCGTCCCTAGGACCTTCCCGAGTCTACTTCCTGTTCCCGCCCACCCGGGGGGCCGGGCTTCGGATATGTGGCGCGTCAGGCCCGGGGGGCGACCCACGCCGAGTCTCGGACCCGTACGGGCGACCCGGGCGTCGGTGCGCTCTGAGGCTTCGTCCAGGCACTCGGGTGTTAGACTTATACTCTGGCAGACTCTGTGCCTAGTGTTCGGGTGGAAAGAGACGGAATTTCGCCAAGCGAGGTCGCAGGCCCGCGGGATCCGAGTACGACGGACCGGGCCGCCGTGTGGGCGACATATCGGAGCCCCGTGACCGTGGGCCCTTCGGTCCGGGAGCCAGGGCCCCAGAAAGGAGTGGTCCCAGGTGACACTTCGGTGATATAAATCACTAACCGGCCCGTTTAAGCCCAGGAACGAAAGCGTCCAGGGCGACTACGTACGGCGAGTCGAGCGCTCCCGTCCGGGTCCCGCGTCCCTAGGACCTTCCCGAGTCTACTTCCTGTTCCCGCCCACCCGGGGGGCCGGGCTTCGGATATGCGGCGCGTCAGGCCCGGGGGGCGACCCACGCCGGGTCTCGGACCCGTACGGGAGATCCGGCCCGGCGGCCCTTCCGAGGCCGTGAGGTGTCAGACTCATACTCTGGCAGAAGATGTGCCTAGTGTTCGGGTGGAAGAAGGTGCGATTTCGTAATAGGAGACACTTCGGTGATATAAATTACTAACCAGCCCGTTTATGTCCAGGACAAACGGCCTTCAGAGCGACCCTGGACGGGGGGTAGGGGGGGGGACCCCCCCGACTCGGGGGGGTTGGGGGGGGGGAACCCCCCCCCCCACACGTTGGATCTCCAGCCAAACTTTTTGATATGTCAGTCCTCGTACTTTGCCTGTGCACTGTCTCTTTGTGTAACGAGTGGGGAAAAAGACCTCGAGCCCAACTCTTTGATATGTCGGTCCTCGTACTTTGCCAGAGGACTGTCTCTCTGTTTAACGAGTGGGAAGAAGACCTCGAGCCAAACCCTTCGATACGTCGGTCCTCGTACTTTGCCAGAGCGAGCGTCTCGGCCACTTCTGCGATCTGGGACGCTTAGATGACATAGTCCCTAACCACCGAGAGACGCCCAGACCCGACCCCTACCCTGGGGTCGTGAACCCCGAAATTAGAGGGTTAGGGTCAGACGACACGTGGCAAATCTAAGGACACTTTGGTCGTTCCCAACATTCCCTCGGTCCGGGGACCTGTGCTAGAGAGGTTCCCGGCCTCAGAGAGACCAGGGGAACGTGTCCCGGACGTCGGATCCGGTCGTGATATGCCACTTTGGTACCAATATGCCACTTTGGTAATATGATGCCACTTTTGTACTAGCTAAACACTAACCCGTGAGCCCTCCTGGGACGCTTTTGTACTCTGATGCCACTTTGGTACCACGACCCTACCTCGCTTCGGATGGCGAAACTAAGCCGTGAGCCAACCCTTTTTTTCCTTTGGGTACACTTTTGCAATCTGAGGCCACTTTTGTAATATCCAAACACTAACCCGTGAGCGTCCCGGGGTTTGAAGGGGACGCTTTTGTACTCTGATGCCACTTTGGGAATTGCAACCCTCCGGAGCTCCAGAACGGACTCTGTGCCGACCCGGCGTCTCCCCGGTGCCCCAGAACACCCCAGAGGGTGGTGTCTGGGGTCCGGTGTCTAGCTGACCTTCCTGTACTTTTCTGTGAGAGACGACACGTCCACCCAATCTTCCAACCCGTACATCACAGAGAGCGCTGGTCGATAATGTCCATTCCGACCTTCGACACACGTCTACTGGCTCTCCTCGGGGCCGTGTCCTCTCTCCACTTCTCTTCATCCTATGTACCGATGACTGCAGATCCACGCCACCCTCCTGGTCGAGTATGCCGACGATACAGTTCTTCTGTTCATGCTGTCGGGCGCATCACAGACCCATGGTCCAGGCTCGCGCCCAGGGTCGAACGCTCCGGTCAAAAGGTGCGTCTCGGCCAGGGCTTCGGCCGTGGCGGAGTCCGGAGAGGTTCTGACCTCGTGGGCGCCTTTGGATGTGGAAAAACCACTCCTGCGATCTGGGACGCTTCGATGATATAGTCCCTAACCACATAGAGACGGGTCGCCCCTAGGGTCAAACGCTTCGGTCAAAAGGTGCGTCTCGGCCAGGGCTTCGCCGTGGCGGAGTCCGGTGAGGTCTGTAGGTCCTGGGTGCCTTTGGATGTAGAGAAACCACTTTGGGAATCCTGGACACTTTAGTGATACGTCCCCTAGGTCATGCCAAAACGAAGCCGGAAGACCCCCGTCGTACCGGTGATCTCACGGTCTGTACCGACGGTCCTCGCCCGAAAGACCGTCACGGTCACGGTCCGGGACCTTCTGGCTGCGAGTGACGAGAAAGACCACGGTTAGGGCCAAAATTACCAAAGTGTCTCGGATTCCCAAAGAGGTTTCTTAGGGTCCCAGGCCGAACCGAAGGCCCAGAGCTCGCCAGATCCCCACAGGAGGCTCGGCGTGCCGAGACGCACCATACGGCAAAGTCCCGGCTCTCTCGGGTCAGAGTGACGATAAAGACCACGGTTAGGGCCGAAATTACAAAAGTGTCCCGGATTCCCAAAGAGGTTTCTTAGGGTCCCAGGCCGAACCGAAGGCCCAGGCCTCGCCAGATCCCCACAGGAGGCTCGGCGTGCCGAGACGCACCATACGGCACTGTCCGGGTCCTTCTGGCTGCGAGTGATGAGAAAGACCACGGTTAGGGCCAAAATTACCAAAGTGTCTTGGATTCCCAAAGAGGTTTTTTAGGGTCCCAGGCCGAACCGAAGGCCCAGACGTAGCCAGATCCCTACAGGAGGCTCGGTGTGCCGAGACGCACCATATGGCACTGTCCAGGACCTTCTGGCTGCGAGTGAGTAGAAAGACCTTGGTTAGGTCCAAAATTACAAAAGTGTCCCGGATTCCCAAAGAGGTTTTTTAGGGACCCAGGCCGAGCCCAAGGCCCAGGCCGAGCCAGATCCCTACAGGAGGCTCGGCGTGCCGAGACGCACCATATGGCAAAGTCCCGGCTCTCTCAGGTCAGAGCGACGATAAAGACCATGGTTAGGTCCCAACGCACGAAAGTGTCCCGGATTCCAGAAGTGGTTTTTCGGGGTCCCAGGCCGAACCGAAGGCACAGACCTCGCCAGATCCCTACAGGAGGCTCGGTGTGCCGAGACGCACCATATGGCACTGTCCAGGACCTTCTGGCTGCAAGTGAGTAGAAAGACCTTGGTTAGGTCCAAAATTACAAAAGTGTCCCGGATTCCCAAAGAGGTTTCTTAGGGTCCCCGGCCGTACCGAAGGTCCGGACGTCGACGGATCGCCCCGGGAGGCTCCGCGTGCCGAGACGCAGCACCCGTCCACGTCTCGAGCGAGTCCTTTCACGTTTCACTCTGAAGGCCTTTCACCCTGTTTCCCTCTCGATGTTTCTGGGTGTGATTTTCAGGGAGCGTCTGTCGGTCATGGATTTCGTGAAGATGCTTCGAGACAACGGTCCACTGTAAGAAGCACTACGTAAATAAAGTAGGGTTGTCTCGATTTAACTTTTCTCTTTTTTTTTTCACATGTAGATGGAAGGAGTGTCAGGCACGTGCAGAGACAGACCCCTAGTGGTGCATTTTGGCCATGCCAACTTCAGCCTCATCAAACTAACAGAAAAACGTGGGAAGCATTTACTCTGCACTTATTACAATAAATCCATTCGAATCTTTTAATATATAGATGGAATGTTGTGAAACTATTTCTTATAGACACATAGTATTGTCCTCACAACCTACAGACCTTGTTTTGTTTATACTGCTTTTATTGTCATTTTATTTGAATCGATAGTTAAAACCTGTAAATCCATATGTTTATATCGAAGACCAACAAATCTAGTACACTCTAAGACAATGTGTTGTGATGACGTCAAACTTTTTTTTAACGTACACCAATTACAGTTTTTCTCGATCGCTAAAACACTAAAACCCATTCTTGGAACACGACTGTCGACCGCCAAAACTTGTCTATCGAATGACTCACTAATGTACGATTTAACGTACGATTTGAACAAACCACACAGACACAGAATGAAATGATCTAAAAGTGATAACTGGTAATAGATAGATAAATAACAATGGACTTGTGTGTAGTGATTTCTTGTCATTCTTGGTGCAGATCACTCCAGACCCGTCACATCCGGCACGAGGTATTGTCAGTGTCGTCACAGGTTTCCATCAGAATGCCTTTGGAGTTAAACAACAAGGAATGTGGTTAATAATGTACAACGCTAGTGGAGTGAAACATTTTCACAGAGAGTTTTAGACGATGACGTATACCCTATATGTAGATTCAGTAAGACACTCTCGATCGTCGTGCACAACGTCGATTCATCTGATTGACAAAATTTGCAGCCTAACGCCAAGAACAGAAAGGTTACAAAAACATTGTCACAAAAGCAAGTCATTCGATTATATGTGTATTGTGTGTGTTAACAATATAGATATGTAAGTTAAATATCCTACTGTTTTTTTTCTGTTTGTTTTTTTTTTTCGATAAAAATTTTGGCGATATGTGCCCTTTTCTTTGGCTTGCGCACCTGCACAGGTAAGTGAGTCACAGGCTTAGGTTTAGACACACACACACACACTGATCGACCTCGGCCGTACTCGAAAACCTCTGGGTTAGGGTCCTACGACACGTGGGATATCTCTAGTGACGCCTAAAATTCTCTCAAGTCGGGAACCTTCTACCATATGGTCGGTGAGGATGGCTTGGTAATCTCGATGACGACTCGGTAATAATAACCCCTAACAGCTTCAAATTGGACAACGAAAACACCTCGTCCTGACCCCGATCCAGCCATAAACCCTTCACCCGACCTGTTGCGACGGTAGTGATGAGTAATAAGTGTGTGTTCACATTTGTGGGCACTCGTGTGCACAGGCAATAACAGCACATCTACCTACACCTTATGTACATAGATCTGCATATTTTCATACTTTTTTCTCACATTTCCATTATTGCACTGTGGTTCACTTTACACTTTAAAATTGATTTCAACAGTGACGTTTTACAGTACAAGAAAAAGTAATTACTCGAATTTCATAACAGATTTTTTTGGTTCATAATTCTGGGTTACCAAAGAGAAAAGTGTGAGTGTAGCCTGCTGTCGGGACCCGATGAGGGAACATCCACCGGATCGGAAGTGATCCGGACTTGGTGAATACTAGCTTTTACATTAAGACTAACTCACATCTTCTGTACCTTTCTATAAAGAGATATCAATGTGCAGTTTTCTATCGTTTGCGTGTAAACATAAAATATTAATAATAATAATAATAATAATGAGTTATCGGAGTGTCTCAGCCCAGACCCGACCCCTACCCTGGGGTCGTGAACCCCGAAATTAGAGGGGATAGGGTCAGACGACACGTGGCAAATCTAGGGACACTTTGGTCGTTCCCAACATTCCCTCGGTCCGGGGACCTGTGCTAGAGAGGTTCCCGGCCTCAGAGAGACCAGGGGAACGTGTCCCGGACGTCGGATCCGGTCGTGATACGCCACTTTGGTACCAATATGCCACTTTGGTAATATGATGCCACTTTTGTACTAGCTAAACACTAACCCGTGAGCACTCCTGGGACGCTTTTGTACTCTGATGCCACTTTGGTACCACGACCCTACCTCGCTTCGGATGGCGAAACTAAGCCGTGAGCCAACCCTTTTTTTCCTTTGGGTACACTTTTGCAATCTGAGGCCACTTTTGTAATATCCAAACACTAACCCGTGAGCGTCCCGGGGTTTGAAGGGGACGCTTTTGTACTCTGATGCCACTTTGGGAATTGCAACCCTCCGGAGCTCCATAACGGACTCTGTGCCGACCCGGCGTCTCCCCGGTGCCCCAGAACACCCCAGAGGGTGGTGTCTGGGGTCCGGTGTCCGACCGGCCTCCCTCTACTCCGCTGCGAGAGACGACACGTCCACGTGCCCTGTCGGTGACGTAGGGTCGGCCCGGTGCCAACACAGCACTCCGTCGGGGCTCGGAGCGACATCGGAAGCCGGTGTTACGGTCTGGGAATCTAATAACGGTTTCATAATCCTTCCCTTCCCAGCCCAGAACTCGACCCGTCGACCACCCGACACCGCCCTCGTGCCTCACGCCACCGGTTAGGGTCGCATTTCGGCTCCCGCCTTCAAGTCACGGAGTCCGATCGGAGAGGCGACCTCACCGTCGCGTCGGGCCCGGCCAGGCGGTCTCCGTGATGTGGTTTTCGAGGCGCCCAGTGGCCCGTGTCAAAAGTTAGTCTTTCCCGGCCTTTTCGTGGTGACCGATGACCCTATCACGGCCCCGGGGGGTCGCCCTGCGAGTCTCGGGCCCTTCCGAGTCGTCCGACCCCGAAGGCCCCCTGGGACCCCAGGGACACTTTGGTGCTACTGGGGGCGTGTCCCAGGACACATCTGTCATTTCTGGGGAAGGGAGACCCCTGGTGGGATACGCGGTCAGGGGTTAGCAAATCTAGTACCAAGTGGGCACAGGGGTCAAGCGGTCACTTCCTCTGTCGTACGCCACCGGGGTGGCCGGAGTGAGGGACTGCAGGCAGAGTAACCGGAGAACCGGAGGGGGTGGGGGCTCCGTTCCAATTTTCACCGGGACCTGGGCCCCGGGGGGGAAGGCTCAGGGAGTTTGGGATTTTTAGCGCACCCCGTGGCCGCGCGATAAATCGGAGAAAAATCCCTATGGGATTTTACATGTGTTTTTTGCCGACTTTAAACGCCCATAACTCCGCCTACGAGCGTCTGAGACGCCCGGTGCAATTATGTTTTTTGCTCCATTTTTCACGTAGAGTACGAATCTGGTGTCCGATACCAATGTGTCCTCGGCCACTAATTAGGGTTAGGTTAAGAGTTAAAACCAGAGGCGGCATTCAAATTAGTGGCATTGAAATGAGACGTATGCTAATCTTTGCTCTCCTATTGGCTGGAGGTAGCAGTATGCAAATGTCTGCTCTCCTATTGGCCGTATGCAAATGTTTGGAATCCCATTGGTTGAAACTCAAACATGTCCTTTTTGCTGGTTTGTAATGTCAATGATGTGTGTTGTATTGTACCACAGGGACTTTTATTTCCTTGGGGATCAGTAAAGCATCCATCAATCCATGTGTATGTCTAACTATTTGCCTACCTTTTATTTATTTATTTCAGCAGGACATGATCCGAGTCAGACTTGGAGCAGAAGATCCGTCCGTGGCCGAGGTGGGCAGCACACGACCCACACATCCACGAGACCACGAACCTATGACACACAACACACACACAAAAAAAACAAAACAAAACATATGATAAGCACAAAAATGCAATAATCGTTCAAGAACACGAATGGTAACCCCTGGTATCAGAATGAGATTCATGGGCCGAGTACGTGGACACACACACACACACACACACACACAGACACAGACACAGACACACACACACACACACACACACACACACAGGCAATTGGCAGTGTGTGTAATGTTAAAAAATAACAATAAAAAATAAAGGAACAGAACAGTAAAGTACCTGAATCGATTGAACAAGATGTGAACAGTTCGGTTGACATTCTTCTGACTTATCAGGTAGCCAAGGTTTGGTATTTTTTGGAATATGAGCTGTTGAAAAACCTGAAATCATACTAAGTGATGTGGCATGACTATTCCAAAAGATGGCAGCAGAGGATCAAAAATGAGCGGTGCCTTAGGATTCCATCAAGCCGGGAAGTCGAGGCTTCCCAGCTTAAGAGAGAGTACGCACCGAATAGGCCCAATTTAACCCTAGTCTATTCATATGTCACTCATTAATTTGTTAATGTATACATATCATTAATTCATCAATAATTCATGATGCACTCACTATCAGTCGATGTATTAATTCATTGTTAATAAACTGGTAGTTAGGTGTTAGTATATGTTTAGTTATGTACACATGTTGTAAAGTGTTTACCGTCGTGTTCTCAGCGCGCTTGGCTCTTTAAACTTCTCTACGGTGTGTATTCTTGGTTTGCTTGTGGCAAAAAATATTACACAAACGTCCATATCCATACCCAAACATCCTCGAGGACTTCATGTTGACTGTGGCGCCCTCAGGTGTCCCTCTTGTGGTATAACCTTTTTTTCCTTATTCCTTTTTTATTTCATTAATATTACATAGGATATCGATTGATTTTGGGGGTTTCCATTTTAAATTATGTTTTAGGTCAATCAATTATATTGTATAATTTATGGTCAAGGTGGTTAAGGTAGGTCAGGGTTAGAAATATATCTATTGAGGTCGAAGTTGAATTAATTGTAGGTAGGGTGGGTTGTAGTCAGTCTAGTTTTAATCTAAATTGGGGTTAGGATGATGGGTGATTAGATTGCGGTTAAAATTCAGTTTATTTGGGGTCAGGGCTAGGATGATCAAAGATTAGGTTGTAGTAGAGCTTCAGTGTATTGAATTTAAAGTACTTGGAAATTGGGTTGAAGTTGTAATTAGGTTTATTAAGGTTAGAGTTGATATAATTATGGACTGAACTATAATTGAAATTTCATTTATTGTGATTGGGGACAGTGTAAATGAAGGTTAGGTTCTAGTTGGAAGGTTTATTAGGATTAGGGTTAGAATAATTGGGAGTTGGGTTATGGTTGAAATGGAGTTTATTGTGGTTGGGGTTGGAATAATTGGGAATTGGGTTGAAATTAGGTTTATTAAGCTTAGGGTTAGAGTAATTAGGGGTTGGGTCATGGTAAATAATTGGGGTAAGGTCATCGTTGAGATGAGTCTATTGAGGTTGGGGTTAGAGTAATTAGGGATTCGGTTATGGTTAAGATTAGGCTTATTGAGGTTGGGGTTGGAATAATTAGGAATGAGGTTATGGTTAAGATTAGGTTTATTGAGGTTGGGGTTAGAGTAATTAGGGATTAGGTGATGGTTAAGATTAGGTTTATTGAGGTTGGGGTTAGAGTAATTAGGGATTAGGTGATGGTTAAGATTAAGGAAACGTGGAACATAAAGGACAAGAGAACTGTCTGCAGCTACATAAACAGGCCCTAATTCAAACTTGGATCGATTTCTCAGCTCCTAAAGCTTGCTACAGAGATGTAGCCATGATTGGTTACAAGGGTTACAAGCTGTGCAATTATGCAGAAAATGTGCCCTTTCATTTGGGTTTCTTAATTTCATGTGGGGTTAGATGCAGTTCCTAACCTAAACAGCAGGTGCCAGCTTTCAGTAAGTCTGGGGTTAGCTTGGGGTTAGATGCAGTTCCTAACCTAAACAGCAGGTGCCAGCTTTCAGTAAGTCTGGGGTTAGCTTGGGGTTAGATGCAGTTCCTAACCTAAACAGCAGGTGCCAGCTTTCAGTAAGTCTGGGGTTAGCTTGGGGTTAGATGCAGTTCCTAACCTAAACAGCAGGTGCCAGCTTTCAGTAAGTCTGGGGTTAGCTTGGGGTTAGATGCAGTTCCTAACCTAAACAGCAGGTGCCAGCTTTCAGTAAGTCTGGGGTTAGCTTGGGGTTAGGCCTTGGATTGGGGGCGTGGTTAGGGTTTTGCTCATAGGTTAAGAGTTAAAACCAGAGGCGGCATTCAAATTAGTGGCATTGAAATGAGACGTATGCTAATCTTTGCTCTCCTATTGGCTGGAGGTAGCAGTATGCAAATGTCTGCTCTCCTATTGGCCGTATGCAAATGTTTGGAATCCCATTGGTTGAAACTCAAACATGTCCTTTTTGCTGGTTTGTAATGTCAATGATGTGTGTTGTATTGTACCACAGGGACTTTTATTTCCTTGGGGATCAGTAAAGCATCCATCAATCCATGTGTATGTCTAACTATTTGCCTACCTTTTATTTATTTATTTCAGCAGGACATGATCCGAGTCAGACTTGGAGCAGAAGATCCGTCCGTGGCCGAGGTGGGCAGCACACGACCCACACATCCACGAGACCACGAACCTATGACACACAACACACACACAAAAAAAACAAAACAAAACATATGATAAGCACAAAAATGCAATAATCGTTCAAGAACACGAATGGTAACCCCTGGTATCAGAATGAGATTCATGGGCCGAGTACGTGGACACACACACACACACACACACACACAGACACAGACACAGACACACACACACACACACACACACACACACACACAGGCAATTGGCAGTGTGTGTAATGTTAAAAAATAACAATAAAAAATAAAGGAACAGAACAGTAAAGTACCTGAATCGATTGAACAAGATGTGAACAGTTCGGTTGACATTCTTCTGACTTATCAGGTAGCCAAGGTTTGGTATTTTTTGGAATATGAGCTGTTGAAAAACCTGAAATCATACTAAGTGATGTGGCATGACTATTCCAAAAGATGGCAGCAGAGGATCAAAAATGAGCGGTGCCTTAGGATTCCGTCAAGCCGGGAAGTCGAGGCTTCCCAGCTTAAGAGAGAGTACGCACCGAATAGGCCCAATTTAACCCTAGTCTATTCATATGTCACTCATTAATTTGTTAATGTATACATATCATTAATTCATCAATAATTCATGATGCACTCACTATCAGTCGATGTATTAATTCATTGTTAATAAACTGGTAGTTAGGTGTTAGTATATGTTTAGTTATGTACACATGTTGTAAAGTGTTTACCGTCGTGTTCTCAGCGCGCTTGGCTCTTTAAACTTCTCTACGGTGTGTATTCTTGGTTTGCTTGTGGCAAAAAATATTACACAAACGTCCATATCCATACCCAAACATCCTCGAGGACTTCATGTTGACTGTGGCGCCCTCAGGTGTCCCTCTTGTGGTATAACCTTTTTTTCCTTATTCCTTTTTTATTTCATTAATATTACATAGGATATCGATTGATTTTGGGGGTTTCCATTTTAAATTATGTTTTAGGTCAATCAATTATATTGTATAATTTATGGTCAAGGTGGTTAAGGTAGGTCAGGGTTAGAAATATATCTATTGAGGTCGAAGTTGAATTAATTGTAGGTAGGGTGGGTTGTAGTCAGTCTAGTTTTAATCTAAATTGGGGTTAGGATGATGGGTGATTAGATTGCGGTTAAAATTCAGTTTATTTGGGGTCAGGGCTAGGATGATCAAAGATTAGGTTGTAGTAGAGCTTCAGTGTATTGAATTTAAAGTACTTGGAAATTGGGTTGAAGTTGTAATTAGGTTTATTAAGGTTAGAGTTGATATAATTATGGACTGAACTATAATTGAAATTTCATTTATTGTGATTGGGGACAGTGTAAATGAAGGTTAGGTTCTAGTTGGAAGGTTTATTAGGATTAGGGTTAGAATAATTGGGAGTTGGGTTATGGTTGAAATGGAGTTTATTGTGGTTGGGGTTGGAATAATTGGGAATTGGGTTGAAATTAGGTTTATTAAGCTTAGGGTTAGAGTAATTAGGGGTTGGGTCATGGTAAATAATTGGGGTAAGGTCATCGTTGAGATGAGTCTATTGAGGTTGGGGTTAGAGTAATTAGGGATTCGGTTATGGTTAAGATTAGGCTTATTGAGGTTGGGGTTGGAATAATTAGGAATGAGGTTATGGTTAAGATTAGGTTTATTGAGGTTGGGGTTAGAGTAATTAGGGATTAGGTGATGGTTAAGATTAGGTTTATTGAGGTTGGGGTTAGAGTAATTAGGGATTAGGTGATGGTTAAGATTAAGGAAACGTGGAACATAAAGGACAAGAGAACTGTCTGCAGCTACATAAACAGGCCCTAATTCAAACTTGGATCGATTTCTCAGCTCCTAAAGCTTGCTACAGAGATGTAGCCATGATTGGTTACAAGGGTTACAAGCTGTGCAATTATGCAGAAAATGTGCCCTTTCATTTGGGTTTCTTAATTTCATGTGGGGTTAGATGCAGTTCCTAACCTAAACAGCAGGTGCCAGCTTTCAGTAAGTCTGGGGTTAGCTTGGGGTTAGATGCAGTTCCTAACCTAAACAGCAGGTGCCACCTTGCAGTAAGTCTGGGGTTAGCTTGGGGTTAGATGCAGTTCCTAACCTAAACAGCAGGTGCCAGCTTTCAGTAAGTCTGGGGTTAGCTTGGGGTTAGATGCAGTTCCTAACCTAAACAGCAGGTGCCAGCTTTCAGTAAGTCTGGGGTTAGCTTGGGGTTAGATGCAGTTCCTAACCTAAACAGCAGGTGCCACCTTGCAGTAAGTCTGGGGTTAGCTTGGGGTTTGTTTTGTAATGAGGTACAAAAATCGGTTGACATTCTTCTGACTTAAAGATTGGAGCCCAGTAAAAGTAATTAGGCAGTGGGGGTACAAAAAAAGATAGCTGGTGTCGTTGGGGGGGTACGAGGTGGTTCATTCTACCTTGAAAGTCCTACAAACTGGTGCTGTATGACTTCTAAAAGTACATGAGGACGTTGTAACCGAAAACGTCCAGTAGATGGCAGCAGAGGGTTAAAAACGAGCGGTGCGTTTCCAGCTGTGAGCAGGGAGAAGTGGTCGGCTTGAAATGTAGTGTTTCCAATGCAAAGTGAAAGAGCTTTCCAAAATCTGTTCATAAAGTGTGTAAATAATTTCATGTAAAAAGCTCAATCCAGACAAACACAACATACAATGATATTATGTTCATGAAGGATATTCAGAGCTGGTGTCCGAACCCACTGGGATAGACGCCGATTGACTTTTAATTCATTCAAAATGGGATTTCTCAGCTCTTGAGGCTGCTACAGCATAGATGTAGCAACGATTGGTCAGAAGAACAAACTTCAAGCTGTGCACTAACACTGGAAAATGTGCCGTTTCATCGGGTTTCTTATTTCCTTTTCTTAATGTCGATGCAGTTCCGAACATGCCCTGCAGAGGTCAGATCCTTAAGCCGGGAAGCAGCGACCATATGGTGCAAGGTTCCCGGATTAAGAGAATGCGGCCGATCTGACCCTAGTCTACACTCAGTCAAATAATCGGGAAAATTCGAAGAAACGTCGTAGGACCTCCAAAATCGCACAGGGCGTGCAGGTCCAACCTACCAGCGACATATCGGAGCCCCGCGGTCCCGCGTGGAAAGACGGCCGAGATACGGGCCCCCGACGCGTACGCGAGTAGGCCCAAAAAACCACGTTTCGGGGTCCCGCGGCGGAACCGTAGGACGTAGGCGCACCGAAACCGAGCACGTCGGAGGGGGCCCGGCCACGAGCGACATATCGGAGCCCCGTCACCGTGGTCCGAAAGGCGGCCGAGACACGGGCCCCGACGCGTACGCGAGTAGTCGTCAGGCCCCAGACGACGTGCGGAGGTCCCGCGAGGGAACCGGATGTCGTAGGCCCACCGGACCAGAGTACGACGGACCGCGCGTAGGCACGAGCGACATATCGGAGCCCCGTGACCCTGGTCCTAAAGGCGTCCGAGATACGGGAATAATTGGGAATTGGGTTGAAATTAGGTTTATTAAGCTTAGGGTTAGAGTAATTAGGGGTTGGGTTATGGTAAATAATTGGGGTAAGGTCATCGTTGAGATGAGTCTATTGAGGTTGGGGTTAGAATAATTAGGGATTAGGTTATGGTTAAGATTAGGCTTATTGAGGTTGGGGTTGGAATAATTAGAAATGAGGTTATGGTTAAGATTAGGTTTATTGAGGTTGGGGTTAGAGTAATTAGGGATTAGGTGATGGTTAAGATTAGGTTTATTGAGGTTGGGGTTAGAGTAATTAGGGATTAGGTGATGGTTAAGATTAGGTTATGGTTAAGATTAGGTTTATTGAGGTTGGGGTTAGAGTAATTAGGGATTAGGTAATGGTTAAGATTAGGTTTATTGAGGTTGGGGTTAGAGTAATTAGGGATTAGGTTATGGTTAAGATTAGGCTTATTGAGGTTGGGGTTGGAATAATTAGGAATGAGGTTATGGTTAAGATTAGGTTTATTGAGGTTGGGGTTAGAGTAATTAGGGATTAGGTAATGGTTAAGATTAGGTTTATTGAGGTTGGGGTTAGAGTAATTAGGGATTAGGTAATGGTTAAGATTAGGTTTATTGAGGTTGGGGTTAGAATAATTAGGGATTAGGTAATGGTTAAGATTAGGTTTATTGAGGTTGGGGTTAGAATAATTAGGGATTAGGTTATGGTTAAAATTAAGGAAACGTGGAACATAAAGGACAAGAGAACTGTCTGCAGCTACATAAACAGGCCCTAATTCAAACTTGGATCGATTTCTCAGCTCCTAAAGCTTGCTACAGAGATGTAGCCATGATTGGTTACAAGGGTTACAAGCTGTGCAATTATGCAGAAAATGTGCCCTTTCATTTGGGTTTCTTAATTTCATGTGGGGTTAGATGCAGTTCCTAACCTAAACAGCAGGTGCCAGCTTTCAGTAAGTCTGGGGTTAGCTTGGGGTTAGATGCAGTTCCTAACCTAAACAGCAGGTGCCACCTTGCAGTAAGTCTGGGGTTAGCTTGGGGTTAGCTTGGGGTTAGGCCTTGGATTGGGGGCGTGGTTAGGGTTTTGCTCATAGGTTAAGAGTTAAAACCAGAGGCGGCATTCAAATTAGTGGCATTGAAATGAGACGTATGCTAATCTTTGCTCTCCTATTGGCTGGAGGTAGCAGTATGCAAATGTCTGCTCTCCTATTGGCCGTATGCAAATGTTTGGAATCCCATTGGTTGAAACTCAAACATGTCCTTTTTGCTGGTTTGTAATGTCAATGATGTGTGTTGTATTGTACCACAGGGACTTTTATTTCCTTGGGGATCAGTAAAGCATCCATCAATCCATGTGTATGTCTAACTATTTGCCTACCTTTTATTTATTTATTTCAGCAGGACATGATCCGAGTCAGACTTGGAGCAGAAGATCCGTCCGTGGCCGAGGTGGGCAGCACACGACCCACACATCCACGAGACCACGAACCTATGACACACAACACACACACAAAAAAAACAAAACAAAACATATGATAAGCACAAAAATGCAATAATCGTTCAAGAACACGAATGGTAACCCCTGGTATCAGAATGAGATTCATGGGCCGAGTACGTGGACACACACACACACACACACACACACAGACACAGACACAGACACACACACACACACACACACACACACACACACACACAGGCAATTGGCAGTGTGTGTAATGTTAAAAAATAACAATAAAAAATAAAGGAACAGAACAGTAAAGTACCTGAATCGATTGAACAAGATGTGAACAGTTCGGTTGACATTCTTCTGACTTATCAGGTAGCCAAGGTTTGGTATTTTTTGGAATACGAGCTGTTGAAAAACCTGAAATCATACTAAGTGATGTGGCATGACTATTCCAAAAGATGGCAGCAGAGGATCAAAAATGAGCGGTGCCTTAGGATTCCGTCAAGCCGGGAAGTCGAGGCTTCCCAGCTTAAGAGAGAGTACGCACCGAATAGGCCCAATTTAACCCTAGTCTATTCATATGTCACTCATTAATTTGTTAATGTATACATATCATTAATTCATCAATAATTCATGATGCACTCACTATCAGTCGATGTATTAATTCATTGTTAATAAACTGGTAGTTAGGTGTTAGTATATGTTTAGTTATGTACACATGTTGTAAAGTGTTTACCGTCGTGTTCTCAGCGCGCTTGGCTCTTTAAACTTCTCTACGGTGTGTATTCTTGGTTTGCTTGTGGCAAAAAATATTACACAAACGTCCATATCCATACCCAAACATCCTCGAGGACTTCATGTTGACTGTGGCGCCCTCAGGTGTCCCTCTTGTGGTATAACCTTTTTTTTCCTTATTCCTTTTTTATTTCATTAATATTACATAGGATATCGATTGATTTTGGGGGTTTCCATTTTAAATTATGTTTTAGGTCAATCAATTATATTGTATAATTTATGGTCAAGGTGGTTAAGGTAGGTCAGGGTTAGAAATATATCTATTGAGGTCGAAGTTGAATTAATTGTAGGTAGGGTGGGTTGTAGTCAGTCTAGTTTTAATCTAAATTGGGGTTAGGATGATGGGTGATTAGATTGCGGTTAAAATTCAGTTTATTTGGGGTCAGGGCTAGGATGATCAAAGATTAGGTTGTAGTAGAGCTTCAGTGTATTGAATTTAAAGTACTTGGAAATTGGGTTGAAGTTGTAATTAGGTTTATTAAGGTTAGAGTTGATATAATTATGGACTGAACTATAATTGAAATTTCATTTATTGTGATTGGGGACAGTGTAAATGAAGGTTAGGTTCTAGTTGGAAGGTTTATTAGGATTAGGGTTAGAATAATTGGGAGTTGGGTTATGGTTGAAATGGAGTTTATTGTGGTTGGGGTTGGAATAATTGGGAATTGGGTTGAAATTAGGTTTATTAAGCTTAGGGTTAGAGTAATTAGGGGTTGGGTTATGGTAAATAATTGGGGTAAGGTCATCGTTGAGATGAGTCTATTGAGGTTGGGGTTAGAGTAATTAGGGATTAGGTTATGGTTAAGATTAGGCTTATTGAGGTTGGGGTTGGAATAATTAGGAATGAGGTTATGGTTAAGATTAGGTTTATTGAGGTTGGGGTTAGAGTAATTAGGGATTAGGTGATGGTTAAGATTAGGTTTATTGAGGTTGGGGTTAGAGTAATTAGGGATTAGGTGATGGTTAAGATTAGGTTTATTGAGGTTGGGGTTAGAGTAATTAGGGATTAGGTTATGGTTAAGATTAGGCTTATTGAGGTTGGGGTTGGAATAATTAGGAATGAGGTTATGGTTAAGATTAGGTTTATTGAGGTTGGGGTTAGAGTAATTAGGGATTAGGTGATGGTTAAGATTAGGTTTATTGAGGTTGGGGTTAGAGTAATTAGGGATTAGGTGATGGTTAAGATTAAGGAAACGTGGAACATAAAGGACAAGAGAACTGTCTGCAGCTACATAAACAGGCCCTAATTCAAACTTGGATCGATTTCTCAGCTCCTAAAGCTTGCTACAGAGATGTAGCCATGATTGGTTACAAGGGTTACAAGCTGTGCAATTATGCAGAAAATGTGCCCTTTCATTTGGGTTTCTTAATTTCATGTGGGGTTAGATGCAGTTCCTAACCTAAACAGCAGGTGCCAGCTTTCAGTAAGTCTGGGGTTAGCTTGGGGTTAGATGCAGTTCCTAACCTAAACAGCAGGTGCCAGCTTTCAGTAAGTCTGGGGTTAGCTTGGGGTTAGATGCAGTTCCTAACCTAAACAGCAGGTGCCAGCTAGGGTTAGGGTTAGGGTTAGGGTTAGGTTAAGAGTTAAAACCAGAGGCGGCATTCAAATTAGTGGCATTGAAATGAGACGTATGCTAATCTTTGCTCTCCTATTGGCTGGAGGTAGCAGTATGCAAATGTCTGCTCTCCTATTGGCCGTATGCAAATGTTTGGAATCCCATTGGTTGAAACTCAAACATGTCCTTTTTGCTGGTTTGTAATGTCAATGATGTGTGTTGTATTGTACCACAGGGACTTTTATTTCCTTGGGGATCAGTAAAGCATCCATCAATCCATGTGTATGTCTAACTATTTGCCTACCTTTTATTTATTTATTTCAGCAGGACATGATCCGAGTCAGACTTGGAGCAGAAGATCCGTCCGTGGCCGAGGTGGGCAGCACACGACCCACACATCCACGAGACCACGAACCTATGACACACAACACACACACAAAAAAAACAAAACAAAACATATGATAAGCACAAAAATGCAATAATCGTTCAAGAACACGAATGGTAACCCCTGGTATCAGAATGAGATTCATGGGCCGAGTACGTGGACACACACACACACACACACACACACAGACACAGACACAGACACACACACACACACACACACACACACACACACACACAGGCAATTGGCAGTGTGTGTAATGTTAAAAAATAACAATAAAAAATAAAGGAACAGAACAGTAAAGTACCTGAATCGATTGAACAAGATGTGAACAGTTCGGTTGACATTCTTCTGACTTATCAGGTAGCCAAGGTTTGGTATTTTTTGGAATACGAGCTGTTGAAAAACCTGAAATCATACTAAGTGATGTGGCATGACTATTCCAAAAGATGGCAGCAGAGGATCAAAAATGAGCGGTGCCTTAGGATTCCGTCAAGCCGGGAAGTCGAGGCTTCCCAGCTTAAGAGAGAGTACGCACCGAATAGGCCCAATTTAACCCTAGTCTATTCATATGTCACTCATTAATTTGTTAATGTATACATATCATTAATTCATCAATAATTCATGATGCACTCACTATCAGTCGATGTATTAATTCATTGTTAATAAACTGGTAGTTAGGTGTTAGTATATGTTTAGTTATGTACACATGTTGTAAAGTGTTTACCGTCGTGTTCTCAGCGCGCTTGGCTCTTTAAACTTCTCTACGGTGTGTATTCTTGGTTTGCTTGTGGCAAAAAATATTACACAAACGTCCATATCCATACCCAAACATCCTCGAGGACTTCATGTTGACTGTGGCGCCCTCAGGTGTCCCTCTTGTGGTATAACCTTTTTTTCCTTATTCCTTTTTTATTTCATTAATATTACATAGGATATCGATTGATTTTGGGGGTTTCCATTTTAAATTATGTTTTAGGTCAATCAATTATATTGTATAATTTATGGTCAAGGTGGTTAAGGTAGGTCAGGGTTAGAAATATATCTATTGAGGTCGAAGTTGAATTAATTGTAGGTAGGGTGGGTTGTAGTCAGTCTAGTTTTAATCTAAATTGGGGTTAGGATGATGGGTGATTAGATTGCGGTTAAAATTCAGTTTATTTGGGGTCAGGGCTAGGATGATCAAAGATTAGGTTGTAGTAGAGCTTCAGTGTATTGAATTTAAAGTACTTGGAAATTGGGTTGAAGTTGTAATTAGGTTTATTAAGGTTAGAGTTGATATAATTATGGACTGAACTATAATTGAAATTTCATTTATTGTGATTGGGGACAGTGTAAATGAAGGTTAGGTTCTAGTTGGAAGGTTTATTAGGATTAGGGTTAGAATAATTGGGAGTTGGGTTATGGTTGAAATGGAGTTTATTGTGGTTGGGGTTGGAATAATTGGGAATTGGGTTGAAATTAGGTTTATTAAGCTTAGGGTTAGAGTAATTAGGGGTTGGGTTATGGTAAATAATTGGGGTAAGGTCATCGTTGAGATGAGTCTATTGAGGTTGGGGTTAGAGTAATTAGGGATTAGGTTATGGTTAAGATTAGGCTTATTGAGGTTGGGGTTGGAATAATTAGGAATGAGGTTATGGTTAAGATTAGGTTTATTGAGGTTGGGGTTAGAGTAATTAGGGATTAGGTGATGGTTAAGATTAGGTTTATTGAGGTTGGGGTTAGAGTAATTAGGGATTAGGTGATGGTTAAGATTAGGTTTATTGAGGTTGGGGTTAGAGTAATTAGGGATTAGGTTATGGTTAAGATTAGGCTTATTGAGGTTGGGGTTGGAATAATTAGGAATGAGGTTATGGTTAAGATTAGGTTTATTGAGGTTGGGGTTAGAGTAATTAGGGATTAGGTGATGGTTAAGATTAGGTTTATTGAGGTTGGGGTTAGAGTAATTAGGGATTAGGTGATGGTTAAGATTAAGGAAACGTGGAACATAAAGGACAAGAGAACTGTCTGCAGCTACATAAACAGGCCCTAATTCAAACTTGGATCGATTTCTCAGCTCCTAAAGCTTGCTACAGAGATGTAGCCATGATTGGTTACAAGGGTTACAAGCTGTGCAATTATGCAGAAAATGTGCCCTTTCATTTGGGTTTCTTAATTTCATGTGGGGTTAGATGCAGTTCCTAACCTAAACAGCAGGTGCCAGCTTTCAGTAAGTCTGGGGTTAGCTTGGGGTTAGATGCAGTTCCTAACCTAAACAGCAGGTGCCAGCTTTCAGTAAGTCTGGGGTTAGCTTGGGGTTAGATGCAGTTCCTAACCTAAACAGCAGGTGCCAGCTTTCAGTAAGTCTGGGGTTAGCTTGGGGTTAGATGCAGTTCCTAACCTAAACAGCAGGTGCCAGCTTTCAGTAAGTCTGGGGTTAGCTTGGGGTTAGATGCAGTTCCTAACCTAAACAGCAGGTGCCAGCTTTCAGTAAGTCTGGGGTTAGCTTGGGGTTAGGGTTAGGGTTAGGTTAAGAGTTAAAACCAGAGGCGGCATTCAAATTAGTGGCATTGAAATGAGACGTATGCTAATCTTTGCTCTCCTATTGGCTGGAGGTAGCAGTATGCAAATGTCTGCTCTCCTATTGGCCGTATGCAAATGTTTGGAATCCCATTGGTTGAAACTCAAACATGTCCTTTTTGCTGGTTTGTAATGTCAATGATGTGTGTTGTATTGTACCACAGGGACTTTTATTTCCTTGGGGATCAGTAAAGCATCCATCAATCCATGTGTATGTCTAACTATTTGCCTACCTTTTATTTATTTATTTCAGCAGGACATGATCCGAGTCAGACTTGGAGCAGAAGATCCGTCCGTGGCCGAGGTGGGCAGCACACGACCCACACATCCACGAGACCACGAACCTATGACACACAACACACACACAAAAAAAACAAAACAAAACATATGATAAGCACAAAAATGCAATAATCGTTCAAGAACACGAATGGTAACCCCTGGTATCAGAATGAGATTCATGGGCCGAGTACGTGGACACACACACACACACACACACACACAGACACAGACACAGACACACACACACACACACACACACACACACACACAGGCAATTGGCAGTGTGTGTAATGTTAAAAAATAACAATAAAAAATAAAGGAACAGAACAGTAAAGTACCTGAATCGATTGAACAAGATGTGAACAGTTCGGTTGACATTCTTCTGACTTATCAGGTAGCCAAGGTTTGGTATTTTTTGGAATATGAGCTGTTGAAAAACCTGAAATCATACTAAGTGATGTGGCATGACTATTCCAAAAGATGGCAGCAGAGGATCAAAAATGAGCGGTGCCTTAGGATTCCGTCAAGCCGGGAAGTCGAGGCTTCCCAGCTTAAGAGAGAGTACGCACCGAATAGGCCCAATTTAACCCTAGTCTATTCATATGTCACTCATTAATTTGTTAATGTATACATATCATTAATTCATCAATAATTCATGATGCACTCACTATCAGTCGATGTATTAATTCATTGTTAATAAACTGGTAGTTAGGTGTTAGTATATGTTTAGTTATGTACACATGTTGTAAAGTGTTTACCGTCGTGTTCTCAGCGCGCTTGGCTCTTTAAACTTCTCTACGGTGTGTATTCTTGGTTTGCTTGTGGCAAAAAATATTACACAAACGTCCATATCCATACCCAAACATCCTCGAGGACTTCATGTTGACTGTGGCGCCCTCAGGTGTCCCTCTTGTGGTATAACCTTTTTTTCCTTATTCCTTTTTTATTTCATTAATATTACATAGGATATCGATTGATTTTGGGGGTTTCCATTTTAAATTATGTTTTAGGTCAATCAATTATATTGTATAATTTATGGTCAAGGTGGTTAAGGTAGGTCAGGGTTAGAAATATATCTATTGAGGTCGAAGTTGAATTAATTGTAGGTAGGGTGGGTTGTAGTCAGTCTAGTTTTAATCTAAATTGGGGTTAGGATGATGGGTGATTAGATTGCGGTTAAAATTCAGTTTATTTGGGGTCAGGGCTAGGATGATCAAAGATTAGGTTGTAGTAGAGCTTCAGTGTATTGAATTTAAAGTACTTGGAAATTGGGTTGAAGTTGTAATTAGGTTTATTAAGGTTAGAGTTGATATAATTATGGACTGAACTATAATTGAAATTTCATTTATTGTGATTGGGGACAGTGTAAATGAAGGTTAGGTTCTAGTTGGAAGGTTTATTAGGATTAGGGTTAGAATAATTGGGAGTTGGGTTATGGTTGAAATGGAGTTTATTGTGGTTGGGGTTGGAATAATTGGGAATTGGGTTGAAATTAGGTTTATTAAGCTTAGGGTTAGAGTAATTAGGGGTTGGGTCATGGTAAATAATTGGGGTAAGGTCATCGTTGAGATGAGTCTATTGAGGTTGGGGTTAGAGTAATTAGGGATTCGGTTATGGTTAAGATTAGGCTTATTGAGGTTGGGGTTGGAATAATTAGGAATGAGGTTATGGTTAAGATTAGGTTTATTGAGGTTGGGGTTAGAGTAATTAGGGATTAGGTGATGGTTAAGATTAGGTTTATTGAGGTTGGGGTTAGAGTAATTAGGGATTAGGTGATGGTTAAGATTAAGGAAACGTGGAACATAAAGGACAAGAGAACTGTCTGCAGCTACATAAACAGGCCCTAATTCAAACTTGGATCGATTTCTCAGCTCCTAAAGCTTGCTACAGAGATGTAGCCATGATTGGTTACAAGGGTTACAAGCTGTGCAATTATGCAGAAAATGTGCCCTTTCATTTGGGTTTCTTAATTTCATGTGGGGTTAGATGCAGTTCCTAACCTAAACAGCAGGTGCCAGCTTTCAGTAAGTCTGGGGTTAGCTTGGGGTTAGATGCAGTTCCTAACCTAAACAGCAGGTGCCACCTTGCAGTAAGTCTGGGGTTAGCTTGGGGTTAGATGCAGTTCCTAACCTAAACAGCAGGTGCCAGCTTTCAGTAAGTCTGGGGTTAGCTTGGGGTTAGATGCAGTTCCTAACCTAAACAGCAGGTGCCAGCTTTCAGTAAGTCTGGGGTTAGCTTGGGGTTAGATGCAGTTCCTAACCTAAACAGCAGGTGCCACCTTGCAGTAAGTCTGGGGTTAGCTTGGGGTTTGTTTTGTAATGAGGTACAAAAATCGGTTGACATTCTTCTGACTTAAAGATTGGAGCCCAGTAAAAGTAATTAGGCAGTGGGGGTACAAAAAAAGATAGCTGGTGTCGTTGGGGGGGTACGAGGTGGTTCATTCTACCTTGAAAGTCCTACAAACTGGTGCTGTATGACTTCTAAAAGTACATGAGGACGTTGTAACCGAAAACGTCCAGTAGATGGCAGCAGAGGGTTAAAAACGAGCGGTGCGTTTCCAGCTGTGAGCAGGGAGAAGTGGTCGGCTTGAAATGTAGTGTTTCCAATGCAAAGTGAAAGAGCTTTCCAAAATCTGTTCATAAAGTGTGTAAATAATTTCATGTAAAAAGCTCAATCCAGACAAACACAACATACAATGATATTATGTTCATGAAGGATATTCAGAGCTGGTGTCCGAACCCACTGGGATAGACGCCGATTGACTTTTAATTCATTCAAAATGGGATTTCTCAGCTCTTGAGGCTGCTACAGCATAGATGTAGCAACGATTGGTCAGAAGAACAAACTTCAAGCTGTGCACTAACACTGGAAAATGTGCCGTTTCATCGGGTTTCTTATTTCCTTTTCTTAATGTCGATGCAGTTCCGAACATGCCCTGCAGAGGTCAGATCCTTAAGCCGGGAAGCAGCGACCATATGGTGCAAGGTTCCCGGATTAAGAGAATGCGGCCGATCTGACCCTAGTCTACACTCAGTCAAATAATCGGGAAAATTCGAAGAAACGTCGTAGGACCTCCAAAATCGCACAGGGCGTGCAGGTCCAACCTACCAGCGACATATCGGAGCCCCGCGGTCCCGCGTGGAAAGACGGCCGAGATACGGGCCCCCGACGCGTACGCGAGTAGGCCCAAAAAACCACGTTTCGGGGTCCCGCGGCGGAACCGTAGGACGTAGGCGCACCGAAACCGAGCACGTCGGAGGGGGCCCGGCCACGAGCGACATATCGGAGCCCCGTCACCGTGGTCCGAAAGGCGGCCGAGACACGGGCCCCGACGCGTACGCGAGTAGTCGTCAGGCCCCAGACGACGTGCGGAGGTCCCGCGAGGGAACCGGATGTCGTAGGCCCACCGGACCAGAGTACGACGGACCGCGCGTAGGCACGAGCGACATATCGGAGCCCCGTGACCCTGGTCCTAAAGGCGTCCGAGATACGGGAATAATTGGGAATTGGGTTGAAATTAGGTTTATTAAGCTTAGGGTTAGAGTAATTAGGGGTTGGGTTATGGTAAATAATTGGGGTAAGGTCATCGTTGAGATGAGTCTATTGAGGTTGGGGTTAGAATAATTAGGGATTAGGTTATGGTTAAGATTAGGCTTATTGAGGTTGGGGTTGGAATAATTAGAAATGAGGTTATGGTTAAGATTAGGTTTATTGAGGTTGGGGTTAGAGTAATTAGGGATTAGGTGATGGTTAAGATTAGGTTTATTGAGGTTGGGGTTAGAGTAATTAGGGATTAGGTGATGGTTAAGATTAGGTTATGGTTAAGATTAGGTTTATTGAGGTTGGGGTTAGAGTAATTAGGGATTAGGTAATGGTTAAGATTAGGTTTATTGAGGTTGGGGTTAGAGTAATTAGGGATTAGGTTATGGTTAAGATTAGGCTTATTGAGGTTGGGGTTGGAATAATTAGGAATGAGGTTATGGTTAAGATTAGGTTTATTGAGGTTGGGGTTAGAGTAATTAGGGATTAGGTAATGGTTAAGATTAGGTTTATTGAGGTTGGGGTTAGAGTAATTAGGGATTAGGTAATGGTTAAGATTAGGTTTATTGAGGTTGGGGTTAGAATAATTAGGGATTAGGTAATGGTTAAGATTAGGTTTATTGAGGTTGGGGTTAGAATAATTAGGGATTAGGTTATGGTTAAAATTAAGGAAACGTGGAACATAAAGGACAAGAGAACTGTCTGCAGCTACATAAACAGGCCCTAATTCAAACTTGGATCGATTTCTCAGCTCCTAAAGCTTGCTACAGAGATGTAGCCATGATTGGTTACAAGGGTTACAAGCTGTGCAATTATGCAGAAAATGTGCCCTTTCATTTGGGTTTCTTAATTTCATGTGGGGTTAGATGCAGTTCCTAACCTAAACAGCAGGTGCCAGCTTTCAGTAAGTCTGGGGTTAGCTTGGGGTTAGATGCAGTTCCTAACCTAAACAGCAGGTGCCACCTTGCAGTAAGTCTGGGGTTAGCTTGGGGTTAGCTTGGGGTTAGGCCTTGGATTGGGGGCGTGGTTAGGGTTTTGCTCATAGGTTAAGAGTTAAAACCAGAGGCGGCATTCAAATTAGTGGCATTGAAATGAGACGTATGCTAATCTTTGCTCTCCTATTGGCTGGAGGTAGCAGTATGCAAATGTCTGCTCTCCTATTGGCCGTATGCAAATGTTTGGAATCCCATTGGTTGAAACTCAAACATGTCCTTTTTGCTGGTTTGTAATGTCAATGATGTGTGTTGTATTGTACCACAGGGACTTTTATTTCCTTGGGGATCAGTAAAGCATCCATCAATCCATGTGTATGTCTAACTATTTGCCTACCTTTTATTTATTTATTTCAGCAGGACATGATCCGAGTCAGACTTGGAGCAGAAGATCCGTCCGTGGCCGAGGTGGGCAGCACACGACCCACACATCCACGAGACCACGAACCTATGACACACAACACACACACAAAAAAAAAAAAAAAAAACATATGATAAGCACAAAAATGCAATAATCGTTCAAGAACACGAATGGTAACCCCTGGTATCAGAATGAGATTCATGGGCCGAGTACGTGGACACACACACACACACACACACACACAGACACAGACACAGACACACACACACACACACACACACACACACACACACACAGGCAATTGGCAGTGTGTGTAATGTTAAAAAATAACAATAAAAAATAAAGGAACAGAACAGTAAAGTACCTGAATCGATTGAACAAGATGTGAACAGTTCGGTTGACATTCTTCTGACTTATCAGGTAGCCAAGGTTTGGTATTTTTTGGAATACGAGCTGTTGAAAAACCTGAAATCATACTAAGTGATGTGGCATGACTATTCCAAAAGATGGCAGCAGAGGATCAAAAATGAGCGGTGCCTTAGGATTCCGTCAAGCCGGGAAGTCGAGGCTTCCCAGCTTAAGAGAGAGTACGCACCGAATAGGCCCAATTTAACCCTAGTCTATTCATATGTCACTCATTAATTTGTTAATGTATACATATCATTAATTCATCAATAATTCATGATGCACTCACTATCAGTCGATGTATTAATTCATTGTTAATAAACTGGTAGTTAGGTGTTAGTATATGTTTAGTTATGTACACATGTTGTAAAGTGTTTACCGTCGTGTTCTCAGCGCGCTTGGCTCTTTAAACTTCTCTACGGTGTGTATTCTTGGTTTGCTTGTGGCAAAAAATATTACACAAACGTCCATATCCATACCCAAACATCCTCGAGGACTTCATGTTGACTGTGGCGCCCTCAGGTGTCCCTCTTGTGGTATAACCTTTTTTTTCCTTATTCCTTTTTTATTTCATTAATATTACATAGGATATCGATTGATTTTGGGGGTTTCCATTTTAAATTATGTTTTAGGTCAATCAATTATATTGTATAATTTATGGTCAAGGTGGTTAAGGTAGGTCAGGGTTAGAAATATATCTATTGAGGTCGAAGTTGAATTAATTGTAGGTAGGGTGGGTTGTAGTCAGTCTAGTTTTAATCTAAATTGGGGTTAGGATGATGGGTGATTAGATTGCGGTTAAAATTCAGTTTATTTGGGGTCAGGGCTAGGATGATCAAAGATTAGGTTGTAGTAGAGCTTCAGTGTATTGAATTTAAAGTACTTGGAAATTGGGTTGAAGTTGTAATTAGGTTTATTAAGGTTAGAGTTGATATAATTATGGACTGAACTATAATTGAAATTTCATTTATTGTGATTGGGGACAGTGTAAATGAAGGTTAGGTTCTAGTTGGAAGGTTTATTAGGATTAGGGTTAGAATAATTGGGAGTTGGGTTATGGTTGAAATGGAGTTTATTGTGGTTGGGGTTGGAATAATTGGGAATTGGGTTGAAATTAGGTTTATTAAGCTTAGGGTTAGAGTAATTAGGGGTTGGGTTATGGTAAATAATTGGGGTAAGGTCATCGTTGAGATGAGTCTATTGAGGTTGGGGTTAGAGTAATTAGGGATTAGGTTATGGTTAAGATTAGGCTTATTGAGGTTGGGGTTGGAATAATTAGGAATGAGGTTATGGTTAAGATTAGGTTTATTGAGGTTGGGGTTAGAGTAATTAGGGATTAGGTGATGGTTAAGATTAGGTTTATTGAGGTTGGGGTTAGAGTAATTAGGGATTAGGTGATGGTTAAGATTAGGTTTATTGAGGTTGGGGTTAGAGTAATTAGGGATTAGGTTATGGTTAAGATTAGGCTTATTGAGGTTGGGGTTGGAATAATTAGGAATGAGGTTATGGTTAAGATTAGGTTTATTGAGGTTGGGGTTAGAGTAATTAGGGATTAGGTGATGGTTAAGATTAGGTTTATTGAGGTTGGGGTTAGAGTAATTAGGGATTAGGTGATGGTTAAGATTAAGGAAACGTGGAACATAAAGGACAAGAGAACTGTCTGCAGCTACATAAACAGGCCCTAATTCAAACTTGGATCGATTTCTCAGCTCCTAAAGCTTGCTACAGAGATGTAGCCATGATTGGTTACAAGGGTTACAAGCTGTGCAATTATGCAGAAAATGTGCCCTTTCATTTGGGTTTCTTAATTTCATGTGGGGTTAGATGCAGTTCCTAACCTAAACAGCAGGTGCCAGCTTTCAGTAAGTCTGGGGTTAGCTTGGGGTTAGATGCAGTTCCTAACCTAAACAGCAGGTGCCAGCTTTCAGTAAGTCTGGGGTTAGCTTGGGGTTAGATGCAGTTCCTAACCTAAACAGCAGGTGCCAGCTAGGGTTAGGGTTAGGGTTAGGGTTAGGTTAAGAGTTAAAACCAGAGGCGGCATTCAAATTAGTGGCATTGAAATGAGACGTATGCTAATCTTTGCTCTCCTATTGGCTGGAGGTAGCAGTATGCAAATGTCTGCTCTCCTATTGGCCGTATGCAAATGTTTGGAATCCCATTGGTTGAAACTCAAACATGTCCTTTTTGCTGGTTTGTAATGTCAATGATGTGTGTTGTATTGTACCACAGGGACTTTTATTTCCTTGGGGATCAGTAAAGCATCCATCAATCCATGTGTATGTCTAACTATTTGCCTACCTTTTATTTATTTATTTCAGCAGGACATGATCCGAGTCAGACTTGGAGCAGAAGATCCGTCCGTGGCCGAGGTGGGCAGCACACGACCCACACATCCACGAGACCACGAACCTATGACACACAACACACACACAAAAAAAACAAAACAAAACATATGATAAGCACAAAAATGCAATAATCGTTCAAGAACACGAATGGTAACCCCTGGTATCAGAATGAGATTCATGGGCCGAGTACGTGGACACACACACACACACACACACACACAGACACAGACACAGACACACACACACACACACACACACACACACACACACACAGGCAATTGGCAGTGTGTGTAATGTTAAAAAATAACAATAAAAAATAAAGGAACAGAACAGTAAAGTACCTGAATCGATTGAACAAGATGTGAACAGTTCGGTTGACATTCTTCTGACTTATCAGGTAGCCAAGGTTTGGTATTTTTTGGAATACGAGCTGTTGAAAAACCTGAAATCATACTAAGTGATGTGGCATGACTATTCCAAAAGATGGCAGCAGAGGATCAAAAATGAGCGGTGCCTTAGGATTCCGTCAAGCCGGGAAGTCGAGGCTTCCCAGCTTAAGAGAGAGTACGCACCGAATAGGCCCAATTTAACCCTAGTCTATTCATATGTCACTCATTAATTTGTTAATGTATACATATCATTAATTCATCAATAATTCATGATGCACTCACTATCAGTCGATGTATTAATTCATTGTTAATAAACTGGTAGTTAGGTGTTAGTATATGTTTAGTTATGTACACATGTTGTAAAGTGTTTACCGTCGTGTTCTCAGCGCGCTTGGCTCTTTAAACTTCTCTACGGTGTGTATTCTTGGTTTGCTTGTGGCAAAAAATATTACACAAACGTCCATATCCATACCCAAACATCCTCGAGGACTTCATGTTGACTGTGGCGCCCTCAGGTGTCCCTCTTGTGGTATAACCTTTTTTTCCTTATTCCTTTTTTATTTCATTAATATTACATAGGATATCGATTGATTTTGGGGGTTTCCATTTTAAATTATGTTTTAGGTCAATCAATTATATTGTATAATTTATGGTCAAGGTGGTTAAGGTAGGTCAGGGTTAGAAATATATCTATTGAGGTCGAAGTTGAATTAATTGTAGGTAGGGTGGGTTGTAGTCAGTCTAGTTTTAATCTAAATTGGGGTTAGGATGATGGGTGATTAGATTGCGGTTAAAATTCAGTTTATTTGGGGTCAGGGCTAGGATGATCAAAGATTAGGTTGTAGTAGAGCTTCAGTGTATTGAATTTAAAGTACTTGGAAATTGGGTTGAAGTTGTAATTAGGTTTATTAAGGTTAGAGTTGATATAATTATGGACTGAACTATAATTGAAATTTCATTTATTGTGATTGGGGACAGTGTAAATGAAGGTTAGGTTCTAGTTGGAAGGTTTATTAGGATTAGGGTTAGAATAATTGGGAGTTGGGTTATGGTTGAAATGGAGTTTATTGTGGTTGGGGTTGGAATAATTGGGAATTGGGTTGAAATTAGGTTTATTAAGCTTAGGGTTAGAGTAATTAGGGGTTGGGTTATGGTAAATAATTGGGGTAAGGTCATCGTTGAGATGAGTCTATTGAGGTTGGGGTTAGAGTAATTAGGGATTAGGTTATGGTTAAGATTAGGCTTATTGAGGTTGGGGTTGGAATAATTAGGAATGAGGTTATGGTTAAGATTAGGTTTATTGAGGTTGGGGTTAGAGTAATTAGGGATTAGGTGATGGTTAAGATTAGGTTTATTGAGGTTGGGGTTAGAGTAATTAGGGATTAGGTGATGGTTAAGATTAGGTTTATTGAGGTTGGGGTTAGAGTAATTAGGGATTAGGTTATGGTTAAGATTAGGCTTATTGAGGTTGGGGTTGGAATAATTAGGAATGAGGTTATGGTTAAGATTAGGTTTATTGAGGTTGGGGTTAGAGTAATTAGGGATTAGGTGATGGTTAAGATTAGGTTTATTGAGGTTGGGGTTAGAGTAATTAGGGATTAGGTGATGGTTAAGATTAAGGAAACGTGGAACATAAAGGACAAGAGAACTGTCTGCAGCTACATAAACAGGCCCTAATTCAAACTTGGATCGATTTCTCAGCTCCTAAAGCTTGCTACAGAGATGTAGCCATGATTGGTTACAAGGGTTACAAGCTGTGCAATTATGCAGAAAATGTGCCCTTTCATTTGGGTTTCTTAATTTCATGTGGGGTTAGATGCAGTTCCTAACCTAAACAGCAGGTGCCAGCTTTCAGTAAGTCTGGGGTTAGCTTGGGGTTAGATGCAGTTCCTAACCTAAACAGCAGGTGCCAGCTTTCAGTAAGTCTGGGGTTAGCTTGGGGTTAGATGCAGTTCCTAACCTAAACAGCAGGTGCCAGCTTTCAGTAAGTCTGGGGTTAGCTTGGGGTTAGATGCAGTTCCTAACCTAAACAGCAGGTGCCAGCTTTCAGTAAGTCTGGGGTTAGCTTGGGGTTAGATGCAGTTCCTAACCTAAACAGCAGGTGCCAGCTTTCAGTAAGTCTGGGGTTAGCTTGGGGTTAGGGTTAGGGTTAGGTTAAGAGTTAAAACCAGAGGCGGCATTCAAATTAGTGGCATTGAAATGAGACGTATGCTAATCTTTGCTCTCCTATTGGCTGGAGGTAGCAGTATGCAAATGTCTGCTCTCCTATTGGCCGTATGCAAATGTTTGGAATCCCATTGGTTGAAACTCAAACATGTCCTTTTTGCTGGTTTGTAATGTCAATGATGTGTGTTGTATTGTACCACAGGGACTTTTATTTCCTTGGGGATCAGTAAAGCATCCATCAATCCATGTGTATGTCTAACTATTTGCCTACCTTTTATTTATTTATTTCAGCAGGACATGATCCGAGTCAGACTTGGAGCAGAAGATCCGTCCGTGGCCGAGGTGGGCAGCACACGACCCACACATCCACGAGACCACGAACCTATGACACACAACACACACACAAAAAAAACAAAACAAAACATATGATAAGCACAAAAATGCAATAATCGTTCAAGAACACGAATGGTAACCCCTGGTATCAGAATGAGATTCATGGGCCGAGTACGTGGACACACACACACACACACACACACACAGACACAGACACAGACACACACACACACACACACACACACACACACACAGGCAATTGGCAGTGTGTGTAATGTTAAAAAATAACAATAAAAAATAAAGGAACAGAACAGTAAAGTACCTGAATCGATTGAACAAGATGTGAACAGTTCGGTTGACATTCTTCTGACTTATCAGGTAGCCAAGGTTTGGTATTTTTTGGAATATGAGCTGTTGAAAAACCTGAAATCATACTAAGTGATGTGGCATGACTATTCCAAAAGATGGCAGCAGAGGATCAAAAATGAGCGGTGCCTTAGGATTCCGTCAAGCCGGGAAGTCGAGGCTTCCCAGCTTAAGAGAGAGTACGCACCGAATAGGCCCAATTTAACCCTAGTCTATTCATATGTCACTCATTAATTTGTTAATGTATACATATCATTAATTCATCAATAATTCATGATGCACTCACTATCAGTCGATGTATTAATTCATTGTTAATAAACTGGTAGTTAGGTGTTAGTATATGTTTAGTTATGTACACATGTTGTAAAGTGTTTACCGTCGTGTTCTCAGCGCGCTTGGCTCTTTAAACTTCTCTACGGTGTGTATTCTTGGTTTGCTTGTGGCAAAAAATATTACACAAACGTCCATATCCATACCCAAACATCCTCGAGGACTTCATGTTGACTGTGGCGCCCTCAGGTGTCCCTCTTGTGGTATAACCTTTTTTTCCTTATTCCTTTTTTATTTCATTAATATTACATAGGATATCGATTGATTTTGGGGGTTTCCATTTTAAATTATGTTTTAGGTCAATCAATTATATTGTATAATTTATGGTCAAGGTGGTTAAGGTAGGTCAGGGTTAGAAATATATCTATTGAGGTCGAAGTTGAATTAATTGTAGGTAGGGTGGGTTGTAGTCAGTCTAGTTTTAATCTAAATTGGGGTTAGGATGATGGGTGATTAGATTGCGGTTAAAATTCAGTTTATTTGGGGTCAGGGCTAGGATGATCAAAGATTAGGTTGTAGTAGAGCTTCAGTGTATTGAATTTAAAGTACTTGGAAATTGGGTTGAAGTTGTAATTAGGTTTATTAAGGTTAGAGTTGATATAATTATGGACTGAACTATAATTGAAATTTCATTTATTGTGATTGGGGACAGTGTAAATGAAGGTTAGGTTCTAGTTGGAAGGTTTATTAGGATTAGGGTTAGAATAATTGGGAGTTGGGTTATGGTTGAAATGGAGTTTATTGTGGTTGGGGTTGGAATAATTGGGAATTGGGTTGAAATTAGGTTTATTAAGCTTAGGGTTAGAGTAATTAGGGGTTGGGTCATGGTAAATAATTGGGGTAAGGTCATCGTTGAGATGAGTCTATTGAGGTTGGGGTTAGAGTAATTAGGGATTCGGTTATGGTTAAGATTAGGCTTATTGAGGTTGGGGTTGGAATAATTAGGAATGAGGTTATGGTTAAGATTAGGTTTATTGAGGTTGGGGTTAGAGTAATTAGGGATTAGGTGATGGTTAAGATTAGGTTTATTGAGGTTGGGGTTAGAGTAATTAGGGATTAGGTGATGGTTAAGATTAAGGAAACGTGGAACATAAAGGACAAGAGAACTGTCTGCAGCTACATAAACAGGCCCTAATTCAAACTTGGATCGATTTCTCAGCTCCTAAAGCTTGCTACAGAGATGTAGCCATGATTGGTTACAAGGGTTACAAGCTGTGCAATTATGCAGAAAATGTGCCCTTTCATTTGGGTTTCTTAATTTCATGTGGGGTTAGATGCAGTTCCTAACCTAAACAGCAGGTGCCAGCTTTCAGTAAGTCTGGGGTTAGCTTGGGGTTAGATGCAGTTCCTAACCTAAACAGCAGGTGCCACCTTGCAGTAAGTCTGGGGTTAGCTTGGGGTTAGATGCAGTTCCTAACCTAAACAGCAGGTGCCAGCTTTCAGTAAGTCTGGGGTTAGCTTGGGGTTAGATGCAGTTCCTAACCTAAACAGCAGGTGCCAGCTTTCAGTAAGTCTGGGGTTAGCTTGGGGTTAGATGCAGTTCCTAACCTAAACAGCAGGTGCCACCTTGCAGTAAGTCTGGGGTTAGCTTGGGGTTTGTTTTGTAATGAGGTACAAAAATCGGTTGACATTCTTCTGACTTAAAGATTGGAGCCCAGTAAAAGTAATTAGGCAGTGGGGGTACAAAAAAAGATAGCTGGTGTCGTTGGGGGGGTACGAGGTGGTTCATTCTACCTTGAAAGTCCTACAAACTGGTGCTGTATGACTTCTAAAAGTACATGAGGACGTTGTAACCGAAAACGTCCAGTAGATGGCAGCAGAGGGTTAAAAACGAGCGGTGCGTTTCCAGCTGTGAGCAGGGAGAAGTGGTCGGCTTGAAATGTAG
This sequence comes from Trichomycterus rosablanca, assembly GCF_030014385.1. Taxonomy (NCBI): domain Eukaryota; kingdom Metazoa; phylum Chordata; class Actinopteri; order Siluriformes; family Trichomycteridae; genus Trichomycterus; species Trichomycterus rosablanca. The sequence continues at coordinate 67,010 of NW_026946978.1, read as the reverse complement.
TGTTTCCAATGCAAAGTGAAAGAGCTTTCCAAAATCTGTTCATAAAGTGTGTAAATAATTTCATGTAAAAAGCTCAATCCAGACAAACACAACATACAATGATATTATGTTCATGAAGGATATTCAGAGCTGGTGTCCGAACCCACTGGGATAGACGCCGATTGACTTTTAATTCATTCAAAATGGGATTTCTCAGCTCTTGAGGCTGCTACAGCATAGATGTAGCAACGATTGGTCAGAAGAACAAACTTCAAGCTGTGCACTAACACTGGAAAATGTGCCGTTTCATCGGGTTTCTTATTTCCTTTTCTTAATGTCGATGCAGTTCCGAACATGCCCTGCAGAGGTCAGATCCTTAAGCCGGGAAGCAGCGACCATATGGTGCAAGGTTCCCGGATTAAGAGAATGCGGCCGATCTGACCCTAGTCTACACTCAGTCAAATAATCGGGAAAATTCGAAGAAACGTCGTAGGACCTCCAAAATCGCACAGGGCGTGCAGGTCCAACCTACCAGCGACATATCGGAGCCCCGCGGTCCCGCGTGGAAAGACGGCCGAGATACGGGCCCCCGACGCGTACGCGAGTAGGCCCAAAAAACCACGTTTCGGGGTCCCGCGGCGGAACCGTAGGACGTAGGCGCACCGAAACCGAGCACGTCGGAGGGGGCCCGGCCACGAGCGACATATCGGAGCCCCGTCACCGTGGTCCGAAAGGCGGCCGAGACACGGGCCCCGACGCGTACGCGAGTAGTCGTCAGGCCCCAGACGACGTGCGGAGGTCCCGCGAGGGAACCGGATGTCGTAGGCCCACCGGACCAGAGTACGACGGACCGCGCGTAGGCACGAGCGACATATCGGAGCCCCGTGACCCTGGTCCTAAAGGCGTCCGAGATACGGGAATAATTGGGAATTGGGTTGAAATTAGGTTTATTAAGCTTAGGGTTAGAGTAATTAGGGGTTGGGTTATGGTAAATAATTGGGGTAAGGTCATCGTTGAGATGAGTCTATTGAGGTTGGGGTTAGAATAATTAGGGATTAGGTTATGGTTAAGATTAGGCTTATTGAGGTTGGGGTTGGAATAATTAGAAATGAGGTTATGGTTAAGATTAGGTTTATTGAGGTTGGGGTTAGAGTAATTAGGGATTAGGTGATGGTTAAGATTAGGTTTATTGAGGTTGGGGTTAGAGTAATTAGGGATTAGGTGATGGTTAAGATTAGGTTATGGTTAAGATTAGGTTTATTGAGGTTGGGGTTAGAGTAATTAGGGATTAGGTAATGGTTAAGATTAGGTTTATTGAGGTTGGGGTTAGAGTAATTAGGGATTAGGTTATGGTTAAGATTAGGCTTATTGAGGTTGGGGTTGGAATAATTAGGAATGAGGTTATGGTTAAGATTAGGTTTATTGAGGTTGGGGTTAGAGTAATTAGGGATTAGGTAATGGTTAAGATTAGGTTTATTGAGGTTGGGGTTAGAGTAATTAGGGATTAGGTAATGGTTAAGATTAGGTTTATTGAGGTTGGGGTTAGAATAATTAGGGATTAGGTAATGGTTAAGATTAGGTTTATTGAGGTTGGGGTTAGAGTAATTAGGGATTAGGTTATGGTTAAGATTAGGCTTATTGAGGTTGGGGTTGGAATAATTAGGAATGAGGTTATGGTTAAGATTAGGTTTATTGAGGTTGGGGTTAGAGTAATTAGGGATTAGGTGATGGTTAAGATTAGGTTTATTGAGGTTGGGGTTAGAGTAATTAGGGATTAGGTGATGGTTAAGATTAGGGTTAGGGTTAGGGTTAGGGTTAGGGTTAGGGTTAGGGTTAGGGTTAGGGTTAGGTTAAGAGTTAAAACCAGAGGCGGCATTCAAATTAGTGGCATTGAAATGAGACGTATGCTAATCTTTGCTCTCCTATTGGCTGGAGGTAGCAGTATGCAAATGTCTGCTCTCCTATTGGCCGTATGCAAATGTTTGGAATCCCATTGGTTGAAACTCAAACATGTCCTTTTTGCTGGTTTGTAATGTCAATGATGTGTGTTGTATTGTACCACAGGGACTTTTATTTCCTTGGGGATCAGTAAAGCATCCATCAATCCATGTGTATGTCTAACTATTTGCCTACCTTTTATTTATTTATTTCAGCAGGACATGATCCGAGTCAGACTTGGAGCAGAAGATCCGTCCGTGGCCGAGGTGGGCAGCACACGACCCACACATCCACGAGACCACGAACCTATGACACACAACACACACACAAAAAAAACAAAACAAAACATATGATAAGCACAAAAATGCAATAATCGTTCAAGAACACGAATGGTAACCCCTGGTATCAGAATGAGATTCATGGGCCGAGTACGTGGACACACACACACACACACACACACACAGACACAGACACAGACACACACACACACACACACACACACACACACACACACAGGCAATTGGCAGTGTGTGTAATGTTAAAAAATAACAATAAAAAATAAAGGAACAGAACAGTAAAGTACCTGAATCGATTGAACAAGATGTGAACAGTTCGGTTGACATTCTTCTGACTTATCAGGTAGCCAAGGTTTGGTATTTTTTGGAATACGAGCTGTTGAAAAACCTGAAATCATACTAAGTGATGTGGCATGACTATTCCAAAAGATGGCAGCAGAGGATCAAAAATGAGCGGTGCCTTAGGATTCCGTCAAGCCGGGAAGTCGAGGCTTCCCAGCTTAAGAGAGAGTACGCACCGAATAGGCCCAATTTAACCCTAGTCTATTCATATGTCACTCATTAATTTGTTAATGTATACATATCATTAATTCATCAATAATTCATGATGCACTCACTATCAGTCGATGTATTAATTCATTGTTAATAAACTGGTAGTTAGGTGTTAGTATATGTTTAGTTATGTACACATGTTGTAAAGTGTTTACCGTCGTGTTCTCAGCGCGCTTGGCTCTTTAAACTTCTCTACGGTGTGTATTCTTGGTTTGCTTGTGGCAAAAAATATTACACAAACGTCCATATCCATACCCAAACATCCTCGAGGACTTCATGTTGACTGTGGCGCCCTCAGGTGTCCCTCTTGTGGTATAACCTTTTTTTTCCTTATTCCTTTTTTATTTCATTAATATTACATAGGATATCGATTGATTTTGGGGGTTTCCATTTTAAATTATGTTTTAGGTCAATCAATTATATTGTATAATTTATGGTCAAGGTGGTTAAGGTAGGTCAGGGTTAGAAATATATCTATTGAGGTCGAAGTTGAATTAATTGTAGGTAGGGTGGGTTGTAGTCAGTCTAGTTTTAATCTAAATTGGGGTTAGGATGATGGGTGATTAGATTGCGGTTAAAATTCAGTTTATTTGGGGTCAGGGCTAGGATGATCAAAGATTAGGTTGTAGTAGAGCTTCAGTGTATTGAATTTAAAGTACTTGGAAATTGGGTTGAAGTTGTAATTAGGTTTATTAAGGTTAGAGTTGATATAATTATGGACTGAACTATAATTGAAATTTCATTTATTGTGATTGGGGACAGTGTAAATGAAGGTTAGGTTCTAGTTGGAAGGTTTATTAGGATTAGGGTTAGAATAATTGGGAGTTGGGTTATGGTTGAAATGGAGTTTATTGTGGTTGGGGTTGGAATAATTGGGAATTGGGTTGAAATTAGGTTTATTAAGCTTAGGGTTAGAGTAATTAGGGGTTGGGTTATGGTAAATAATTGGGGTAAGGTCATCGTTGAGATGAGTCTATTGAGGTTGGGGTTAGAGTAATTAGGGATTAGGTTATGGTTAAGATTAGGCTTATTGAGGTTGGGGTTGGAATAATTAGGAATGAGGTTATGGTTAAGATTAGGTTTATTGAGGTTGGGGTTAGAGTAATTAGGGATTAGGTGATGGTTAAGATTAGGTTTATTGAGGTTGGGGTTAGAGTAATTAGGGATTAGGTGATGGTTAAGATTAGGTTTATTGAGGTTGGGGTTAGAGTAATTAGGGATTAGGTTATGGTTAAGATTAGGCTTATTGAGGTTGGGGTTGGAATAATTAGGAATGAGGTTATGGTTAAGATTAGGTTTATTGAGGTTGGGGTTAGAGTAATTAGGGATTAGGTGATGGTTAAGATTAGGTTTATTGAGGTTGGGGTTAGAGTAATTAGGGATTAGGTGATGGTTAAGATTAAGGAAACGTGGAACATAAAGGACAAGAGAACTGTCTGCAGCTACATAAACAGGCCCTAATTCAAACTTGGATCGATTTCTCAGCTCCTAAAGCTTGCTACAGAGATGTAGCCATGATTGGTTACAAGGGTTACAAGCTGTGCAATTATGCAGAAAATGTGCCCTTTCATTTGGGTTTCTTAATTTCATGTGGGGTTAGATGCAGTTCCTAACCTAAACAGCAGGTGCCAGCTTTCAGTAAGTCTGGGGTTAGCTTGGGGTTAGATGCAGTTCCTAACCTAAACAGCAGGTGCCAGCTTTCAGTAAGTCTGGGGTTAGCTTGGGGTTAGATGCAGTTCCTAACCTAAACAGCAGGTGCCAGCTAGGGTTAGGGTTAGGGTTAGGGTTAGGGTTAGGGTTAGGGTTAGGGTTAGGGTTAGGGTTAGGTTAAGAGTTAAAACCAGAGGCGGCATTCAAATTAGTGGCATTGAAATGAGACGTATGCTAATCTTTGCTCTCCTATTGGCTGGAGGTAGCAGTATGCAAATGTCTGCTCTCCTATTGGCCGTATGCAAATGTTTGGAATCCCATTGGTTGAAACTCAAACATGTCCTTTTTGCTGGTTTGTAATGTCAATGATGTGTGTTGTATTGTACCACAGGGACTTTTATTTCCTTGGGGATCAGTAAAGCATCCATCAATCCATGTGTATGTCTAACTATTTGCCTACCTTTTATTTATTTATTTCAGCAGGACATGATCCGAGTCAGACTTGGAGCAGAAGATCCGTCCGTGGCCGAGGTGGGCAGCACACGACCCACACATCCACGAGACCACGAACCTATGACACACAACACACACACAAAAAAAACAAAACAAAACATATGATAAGCACAAAAATGCAATAATCGTTCAAGAACACGAATGGTAACCCCTGGTATCAGAATGAGATTCATGGGCCGAGTACGTGGACACACACACACACACACACACACACAGACACAGACACAGACACACACACACACACACACACACACACACACACACACACACAGGCAATTGGCAGTGTGTGTAATGTTAAAAAATAACAATAAAAAATAAAGGAACAGAACAGTAAAGTACCTGAATCGATTGAACAAGATGTGAACAGTTCGGTTGACATTCTTCTGACTTATCAGGTAGCCAAGGTTTGGTATTTTTTGGAATACGAGCTGTTGAAAAACCTGAAATCATACTAAGTGATGTGGCATGACTATTCCAAAAGATGGAAGCAGAGGATCAAAAATGAGCGGTGCCTTAGGATTCCGTCAAGCCGGGAAGTCGAGGCTTCCCAGCTTAAGAGAGAGTACGCACCGAATAGGCCCAATTTAACCCTAGTCTATTCATATGTCACTCATTAATTTGTTAATGTATACATATCATTAATTCATCAATAATTCATGATGCACTCACTATCAGTCGATGTATTAATTCATTGTTAATAAACTGGTAGTTAGGTGTTAGTATATGTTTAGTTATGTACACATGTTGTAAAGTGTTTACCGTCGTGTTCTCAGCGCGCTTGGCTCTTTAAACTTCTCTACGGTGTGTATTCTTGGTTTGCTTGTGGCAAAAAATATTACACAAACGTCCATATCCATACCCAAACATCCTCGAGGACTTCATGTTGACTGTGGCGCCCTCAGGTGTCCCTCTTGTGGTATAACCTTTTTTTCCTTATTCCTTTTTTATTTCATTAATATTACATAGGATATCGATTGATTTTGGGGGTTTCCATTTTAAATTATGTTTTAGGTCAATCAATTATATTGTATAATTTATGGTCAAGGTGGTTAAGGTAGGTCAGGGTTAGAAATATATCTATTGAGGTCGAAGTTGAATTAATTGTAGGTAGGGTGGGTTGTAGTCAGTCTAGTTTTAATCTAAATTGGGGTTAGGATGATGGGTGATTAGATTGCGGTTAAAATTCAGTTTATTTGGGGTCAGGGCTAGGATGATCAAAGATTAGGTTGTAGTAGAGCTTCAGTGTATTGAATTTAAAGTACTTGGAAATTGGGTTGAAGTTGTAATTAGGTTTATTAAGGTTAGAGTTGATATAATTATGGACTGAACTATAATTGAAATTTCATTTATTGTGATTGGGGACAGTGTAAATGAAGGTTAGGTTCTAGTTGGAAGGTTTATTAGGATTAGGGTTAGAATAATTGGGAGTTGGGTTATGGTTGAAATGGAGTTTATTGTGGTTGGGGTTGGAATAATTGGGAATTGGGTTGAAATTAGGTTTATTAAGCTTAGGGTTAGAGTAATTAGGGGTTGGGTTATGGTAAATAATTGGGGTAAGGTCATCGTTGAGATGAGTCTATTGAGGTTGGGGTTAGAGTAATTAGGGATTAGGTTATGGTTAAGATTAGGCTTATTGAGGTTGGGGTTGGAATAATTAGGAATGAGGTGATGGTTAAGATTAGGTTTATTGAGGTTGGGGTTAGAGTAATTAGGGATTAGGTGATGGTTAAGATTAGGTTTATTGAGGTTGGGGTTAGAGTAATTAGGGATTAGGTTATGGTTAAGATTAGGCTTATTGAGGTTGGGGTTGGAATAATTAGGAATGAGGTTATGGTTAAGATTAGGTTTATTGAGGTTGGGGTTAGAGTAATTAGGGATTAGGTGATGGTTAAGATTAGGTTTATTGAGGTTGGGGTTAGAGTAATTAGGGATTAGGTGATGGTTAAGATTAAGGAAACGTGGAACATAAAGGACAAGAGAACTGTCTGCAGCTACATAAACAGGCCCTAATTCAAACTTGGATCGATTTCTCAGCTCCTAAAGCTTGCTACAGAGATGTAGCCATGATTGGTTACAAGGGTTACAAGCTGTGCAATTATGCAGAAAATGTGCCCTTTCATTTGGGTTTCTTAATTTCATGTGGGGTTAGATGCAGTTCCTAACCTAAACAGCAGGTGCCAGCTTTCAGTAAGTCTGGGGTTAGCTTGGGGTTAGATGCAGTTCCTAACCTAAACAGCAGGTGCCAGCTTTCAGTAAGTCTGGGGTTAGCTTGGGGTTAGATGCAGTTCCTAACCTAAACAGCAGGTGCCAGCTTTCAGTAAGTCTGGGGTTAGCTTGGGGTTAGATGCAGTTCCTAACCTAAACAGCAGGTGCCAGCTTTCAGTAAGTCTGGGGTTAGCTTGGGGTTAGATGCAGTTCCTAACCTAAACAGCAGGTGCCAGCTTTCAGTAAGTCTGGGGTTAGCTTGGGGTTAGGGTTAGGGTTAGGTTAAGAGTTAAAACCAGAGGCGGCATTCAAATTAGTGGCATTGAAATGAGACGGGTTAGGGTTAGGGTTAGGGTTAGGGTTAGGGTTAGGGTTAGGGTTAGGGTTAGGGTTAGGGTTAGGGTTAGGTTAAGAGTTAAAACCAGAGGCGGCATTCAAATTAGTGGCATTGAAATGAGACGTATGCTAATCTTTGCTCTCCTATTGGCTGGAGGTAGCAGTATGCAAATGTCTGCTCTCCTATTGGCCGTATGCAAATGTTTGGAATCCCATTGGTTGAAACTCAAACATGTCCTTTTTGCTGGTTTGTAATGTCAATGATGTGTGTTGTATTGTACCACAGGGACTTTTATTTCCTTGGGGATCAGTAAAGCATCCATCAATCCATGTGTATGTCTAACTATTTGCCTACCTTTTATTTATTTATTTCAGCAGGACATGATCCGAGTCAGACTTGGAGCAGAAGATCCGTCCGTGGCCGAGGTGGGCAGCACACGACCCACACATCCACGAGACCACGAACCTATGACACACAACACACACACAAAAAAAACAAAACAAAACATATGATAAGCACAAAAATGCAATAATCGTTCAAGAACACGAATGGTAACCCCTGGTATCAGAATGAGATTCATGGGCCGAGTACGTGGACACACACACACACACACACACACACAGACACAGACACAGACACACACACACACACACACACACACACACACACAGGCAATTGGCAGTGTGTGTAATGTTAAAAAATAACAATAAAAAATAAAGGAACAGAACAGTAAAGTACCTGAATCGATTGAACAAGATGTGAACAGTTCGGTTGACATTCTTCTGACTTATCAGGTAGCCAAGGTTTGGTATTTTTTGGAATATGAGCTGTTGAAAAACCTGAAATCATACTAAGTGATGTGGCATGACTATTCCAAAAGATGGCAGCAGAGGATCAAAAATGAGCGGTGCCTTAGGATTCCGTCAAGCCGGGAAGTCGAGGCTTCCCAGCTTAAGAGAGAGTACGCACCGAATAGGCCCAATTTAACCCTAGTCTATTCATATGTCACTCATTAATTTGTTAATGTATACATATCATTAATTCATCAATAATTCATGATGCACTCACTATCAGTCGATGTATTAATTCATTGTTAATAAACTGGTAGTTAGGTGTTAGTATATGTTTAGTTATGTACACATGTTGTAAAGTGTTTACCGTCGTGTTCTCAGCGCGCTTGGCTCTTTAAACTTCTCTACGGTGTGTATTCTTGGTTTGCTTGTGGCAAAAAATATTACACAAACGTCCATATCCATACCCAAACATCCTCGAGGACTTCATGTTGACTGTGGCGCCCTCAGGTGTCCCTCTTGTGGTATAACCTTTTTTTCCTTATTCCTTTTTTATTTCATTAATATTACATAGGATATCGATTGATTTTGGGGGTTTCCATTTTAAATTATGTTTTAGGTCAATCAATTATATTGTATAATTTATGGTCAAGGTGGTTAAGGTAGGTCAGGGTTAGAAATATATCTATTGAGGTCGAAGTTGAATTAATTGTAGGTAGGGTGGGTTGTAGTCAGTCTAGTTTTAATCTAAATTGGGGTTAGGATGATGGGTGATTAGATTGCGGTTAAAATTCAGTTTATTTGGGGTCAGGGCTAGGATGATCAAAGATTAGGTTGTAGTAGAGCTTCAGTGTATTGAATTTAAAGTACTTGGAAATTGGGTTGAAGTTGTAATTAGGTTTATTAAGGTTAGAGTTGATATAATTATGGACTGAACTATAATTGAAATTTCATTTATTGTGATTGGGGACAGTGTAAATGAAGGTTAGGTTCTAGTTGGAAGGTTTATTAGGATTAGGGTTAGAATAATTGGGAGTTGGGTTATGGTTGAAATGGAGTTTATTGTGGTTGGGGTTGGAATAATTGGGAATTGGGTTGAAATTAGGTTTATTAAGCTTAGGGTTAGAGTAATTAGGGGTTGGGTCATGGTAAATAATTGGGGTAAGGTCATCGTTGAGATGAGTCTATTGAGGTTGGGGTTAGAGTAATTAGGGATTCGGTTATGGTTAAGATTAGGCTTATTGAGGTTGGGGTTGGAATAATTAGGAATGAGGTTATGGTTAAGATTAGGTTTATTGAGGTTGGGGTTAGAGTAATTAGGGATTAGGTGATGGTTAAGATTAGGTTTATTGAGGTTGGGGTTAGAGTAATTAGGGATTAGGTGATGGTTAAGATTAAGGAAACGTGGAACATAAAGGACAAGAGAACTGTCTGCAGCTACATAAACAGGCCCTAATTCAAACTTGGATCGATTTCTCAGCTCCTAAAGCTTGCTACAGAGATGTAGCCATGATTGGTTACAAGGGTTACAAGCTGTGCAATTATGCAGAAAATGTGCCCTTTCATTTGGGTTTCTTAATTTCATGTGGGGTTAGATGCAGTTCCTAACCTAAACAGCAGGTGCCAGCTTTCAGTAAGTCTGGGGTTAGCTTGGGGTTAGATGCAGTTCCTAACCTAAACAGCAGGTGCCACCTTGCAGTAAGTCTGGGGTTAGCTTGGGGTTAGATGCAGTTCCTAACCTAAACAGCAGGTGCCAGCTTTCAGTAAGTCTGGGGTTAGCTTGGGGTTAGATGCAGTTCCTAACCTAAACAGCAGGTGCCAGCTTTCAGTAAGTCTGGGGTTAGCTTGGGGTTAGATGCAGTTCCTAACCTAAACAGCAGGTGCCACCTTGCAGTAAGTCTGGGGTTAGCTTGGGGTTTGTTTTGTAATGAGGTACAAAAATCGGTTGACATTCTTCTGACTTAAAGATTGGAGCCCAGTAAAAGTAATTAGGCAGTGGGGGTACAAAAAAAGATAGCTGGTGTCGTTGGGGGGGTACGAGGTGGTTCATTCTACCTTGAAAGTCCTACAAACTGGTGCTGTATGACTTCTAAAAGTACATGAGGACGTTGTAACCGAAAACGTCCAGTAGATGGCAGCAGAGGGTTAAAAACGAGCGGTGCGTTTCCAGCTGTGAGCAGGGAGAAGTGGTCGGCTTGAAATGTAGTGTTTCCAATGCAAAGTGAAAGAGCTTTCCAAAATCTGTTCATAAAGTGTGTAAATAATTTCATGTAAAAAGCTCAATCCAGACAAACACAACATACAATGATATTATGTTCATGAAGGATATTCAGAGCTGGTGTCCGAACCCACTGGGATAGACGCCGATTGACTTTTAATTCATTCAAAATGGGATTTCTCAGCTCTTGAGGCTGCTACAGCATAGATGTAGCAACGATTGGTCAGAAGAACAAACTTCAAGCTGTGCACTAACACTGGAAAATGTGCCGTTTCATCGGGTTTCTTATTTCCTTTTCTTAATGTCGATGCAGTTCCGAACATGCCCTGCAGAGGTCAGATCCTTAAGCCGGGAAGCAGCGACCATATGGTGCAAGGTTCCCGGATTAAGAGAATGCGGCCGATCTGACCCTAGTCTACACTCAGTCAAATAATCGGGAAAATTCGAAGAAACGTCGTAGGACCTCCAAAATCGCACAGGGCGTGCAGGTCCAACCTACCAGCGACATATCGGAGCCCCGCGGTCCCGCGTGGAAAGACGGCCGAGATACGGGCCCCCGACGCATACGCGAGTAGGCCCAAAAAACCACGTTTCGGGGTCCCGCGGCGGAACCGTAGGACGTAGGCGCACCGAAACCGAGCACGTCGGAGGGGGCCCGGCCACGAGCGACATATCGGAGCCCCGTCACCGTGGTCCGAAAGGCGGCCGAGACACGGGCCCCGACGCGTACGCGAGTAGTCGTCAGGCCCCAGACGACGTGCGGAGGTCCCGCGAGGGAACCGGATGTCGTAGGCCCACCGGACCAGAGTACGACGGACCGCGCGTAGGCACGAGCGACATATCGGAGCCCCGTGACCCTGGTCCTAAAGGCGTCCGAGATACGGGAATAATTGGGAATTGGGTTGAAATTAGGTTTATTAAGCTTAGGGTTAGAGTAATTAGGGGTTGGGTTATGGTAAATAATTGGGGTAAGGTCATCGTTGAGATGAGTCTATTGAGGTTGGGGTTAGAATAATTAGGGATTAGGTTATGGTTAAGATTAGGCTTATTGAGGTTGGGGTTGGAATAATTAGAAATGAGGTTATGGTTAAGATTAGGTTTATTGAGGTTGGGGTTAGAGTAATTAGGGATTAGGTGATGGTTAAGATTAGGTTATGGTTAAGATTAGGTTTATTGAGGTTGGGGTTAGAGTAATTAGGGATTAGGTAATGGTTAAGATTAGGTTTATTGAGGTTGGGGTTAGAGTAATTAGGGATTAGGTTATGGTTAAGATTAGGCTTATTGAGGTTGGGGTTGGAATAATTAGGAATGAGGTTATGGTTAAGATTAGGTTTATTGAGGTTGGGGTTAGAGTAATTAGGGATTAGGTAATGGTTAAGATTAGGTTTATTGAGGTTGGGGTTAGAGTAATTAGGGATTAGGTAATGGTTAAGATTAGGTTTATTGAGGTTGGGGTTAGAATAATTAGGGATTAGGTAATGGTTAAGATTAGGTTTATTGAGGTTGGGGTTAGAATAATTAGGGATTAGGTTATGGTTAAAATTAAGGAAACGTGGAACATAAAGGACAAGAGAACTGTCTGCAGCTACATAAACAGGCCCTAATTCAAACTTGGATCGATTTCTCAGCTCCTAAAGCTTGCTACAGAGATGTAGCCATGATTGGTTACAAGGGTTACAAGCTGTGCAATTATGCAGAAAATGTGCCCTTTCATTTGGGTTTCTTAATTTCATGTGGGGTTAGATGCAGTTCCTAACCTAAACAGCAGGTGCCAGCTTTCAGTAAGTCTGGGGTTAGCTTGGGGTTAGATGCAGTTCCTAACCTAAACAGCAGGTGCCACCTTGCAGTAAGTCTGGGGTTAGCTTGGGGTTAGCTTGGGGTTAGGCCTTGGATTGGGGGCGTGGTTAGGGTTTTGCTCATAGGTTAAGAGTTAAAACCAGAGGCGGCATTCAAATTAGTGGCATTGAAATGAGACGTATGCTAATCTTTGCTCTCCTATTGGCTGGAGGTAGCAGTATGCAAATGTCTGCTCTCCTATTGGCCGTATGCAAATGTTTGGAATCCCATTGGTTGAAACTCAAACATGTCCTTTTTGCTGGTTTGTAATGTCAATGATGTGTGTTGTATTGTACCACAGGGACTTTTATTTCCTTGGGGATCAGTAAAGCATCCATCAATCCATGTGTATGTCTAACTATTTGCCTACCTTTTATTTATTTATTTCAGCAGGACATGATCCGAGTCAGACTTGGAGCAGAAGATCCGTCCGTGGCCGAGGTGGGCAGCACACGACCCACACATCCACGAGACCACGAACCTATGACACACAACACACACACAAAAAAAACAAAACAAAACATATGATAAGCACAAAAATGCAATAATCGTTCAAGAACACGAATGGTAACCCCTGGTATCAGAATGAGATTCATGGGCCGAGTACGTGGACACACACACACACACACACACACACAGACACAGACACAGACACACACACACACACACACACACACACACACACACACAGGCAATTGGCAGTGTGTGTAATGTTAAAAAATAACAATAAAAAATAAAGGAACAGAACAGTAAAGTACCTGAATCGATTGAACAAGATGTGAACAGTTCGGTTGACATTCTTCTGACTTATCAGGTAGCCAAGGTTTGGTATTTTTTGGAATACGAGCTGTTGAAAAACCTGAAATCATACTAAGTGATGTGGCATGACTATTCCAAAAGATGGCAGCAGAGGATCAAAAATGAGCGGTGCCTTAGGATTCCGTCAAGCCGGGAAGTCGAGGCTTCCCAGCTTAAGAGAGAGTACGCACCGAATAGGCCCAATTTAACCCTAGTCTATTCATATGTCACTCATTAATTTGTTAATGTATACATATCATTAATTCATCAATAATTCATGATGCACTCACTATCAGTCGATGTATTAATTCATTGTTAATAAACTGGTAGTTAGGTGTTAGTATATGTTTAGTTATGTACACATGTTGTAAAGTGTTTACCGTCGTGTTCTCAGCGCGCTTGGCTCTTTAAACTTCTCTACGGTGTGTATTCTTGGTTTGCTTGTGGCAAAAAATATTACACAAACGTCCATATCCATACCCAAACATCCTCGAGGACTTCATGTTGACTGTGGCGCCCTCAGGTGTCCCTCTTGTGGTATAACCTTTTTTTTCCTTATTCCTTTTTTATTTCATTAATATTACATAGGATATCGATTGATTTTGGGGGTTTCCATTTTAAATTATGTTTTAGGTCAATCAATTATATTGTATAATTTATGGTCAAGGTGGTTAAGGTAGGTCAGGGTTAGAAATATATCTATTGAGGTCGAAGTTGAATTAATTGTAGGTAGGGTGGGTTGTAGTCAGTCTAGTTTTAATCTAAATTGGGGTTAGGATGATGGGTGATTAGATTGCGGTTAAAATTCAGTTTATTTGGGGTCAGGGCTAGGATGATCAAAGATTAGGTTGTAGTAGAGCTTCAGTGTATTGAATTTAAAGTACTTGGAAATTGGGTTGAAGTTGTAATTAGGTTTATTAAGGTTAGAGTTGATATAATTATGGACTGAACTATAATTGAAATTTCATTTATTGTGATTGGGGACAGTGTAAATGAAGGTTAGGTTCTAGTTGGAAGGTTTATTAGGATTAGGGTTAGAATAATTGGGAGTTGGGTTATGGTTGAAATGGAGTTTATTGTGGTTGGGGTTGGAATAATTGGGAATTGGGTTGAAATTAGGTTTATTAAGCTTAGGGTTAGAGTAATTAGGGGTTGGGTTATGGTAAATAATTGGGGTAAGGTCATCGTTGAGATGAGTCTATTGAGGTTGGGGTTAGAGTAATTAGGGATTAGGTTATGGTTAAGATTAGGCTTATTGAGGTTGGGGTTGGAATAATTAGGAATGAGGTTATGGTTAAGATTAGGTTTATTGAGGTTGGGGTTAGAGTAATTAGGGATTAGGTGATGGTTAAGATTAGGTTTATTGAGGTTGGGGTTAGAGTAATTAGGGATTAGGTGATGGTTAAGATTAGGTTTATTGAGGTTGGGGTTAGAGTAATTAGGGATTAGGTTATGGTTAAGATTAGGCTTATTGAGGTTGGGGTTGGAATAATTAGGAATGAGGTTATGGTTAAGATTAGGTTTATTGAGGTTGGGGTTAGAGTAATTAGGGATTAGGTGATGGTTAAGATTAGGTTTATTGAGGTTGGGGTTAGAGTAATTAGGGATTAGGTGATGGTTAAGATTAAGGAAACGTGGAACATAAAGGACAAGAGAACTGTCTGCAGCTACATAAACAGGCCCTAATTCAAACTTGGATCGATTTCTCAGCTCCTAAAGCTTGCTACAGAGATGTAGCCATGATTGGTTACAAGGGTTACAAGCTGTGCAATTATGCAGAAAATGTGCCCTTTCATTTGGGTTTCTTAATTTCATGTGGGGTTAGATGCAGTTCCTAACCTAAACAGCAGGTGCCAGCTTTCAGTAAGTCTGGGGTTAGCTTGGGGTTAGATGCAGTTCCTAACCTAAACAGCAGGTGCCAGCTTTCAGTAAGTCTGGGGTTAGCTTGGGGTTAGATGCAGTTCCTAACCTAAACAGCAGGTGCCAGCTAGGGTTAGGGTTAGGGTTAGGGTTAGGGTTAGGGTTAGGGTTAGGGTTAGGGTTAGGGTTAGGTTAAGAGTTAAAACCAGAGGCGGCATTCAAATTAGTGGCATTGAAATGAGACGTATGCTAATCTTTGCTCTCCTATTGGCTGGAGGTAGCAGTATGCAAATGTCTGCTCTCCTATTGGCCGTATGCAAATGTTTGGAATCCCATTGGTTGAAACTCAAACATGTCCTTTTTGCTGGTTTGTAATGTCAATGATGTGTGTTGTATTGTACCACAGGGACTTTTATTTCCTTGGGGATCAGTAAAGCATCCATCAATCCATGTGTATGTCTAACTATTTGCCTACCTTTTATTTATTTATTTCAGCAGGACATGATCCGAGTCAGACTTGGAGCAGAAGATCCGTCCGTGGCCGAGGTGGGCAGCACACGACCCACACATCCACGAGACCACGAACCTATGACACACAACACACACACAAAAAAAACAAAACAAAACATATGATAAGCACAAAAATGCAATAATCGTTCAAGAACACGAATGGTAACCCCTGGTATCAGAATGAGATTCATGGGCCGAGTACGTGGACACACACACACACACACACACACACAGACACAGACACAGACACACACACACACACACACACACACACACACACACACACACAGGCAATTGGCAGTGTGTGTAATGTTAAAAAATAACAATAAAAAATAAAGGAACAGAACAGTAAAGTACCTGAATCGATTGAACAAGATGTGAACAGTTCGGTTGACATTCTTCTGACTTATCAGGTAGCCAAGGTTTGGTATTTTTTGGAATACGAGCTGTTGAAAAACCTGAAATCATACTAAGTGATGTGGCATGACTATTCCAAAAGATGGAAGCAGAGGATCAAAAATGAGCGGTGCCTTAGGATTCCGTCAAGCCGGGAAGTCGAGGCTTCCCAGCTTAAGAGAGAGTACGCACCGAATAGGCCCAATTTAACCCTAGTCTATTCATATGTCACTCATTAATTTGTTAATGTATACATATCATTAATTCATCAATAATTCATGATGCACTCACTATCAGTCGATGTATTAATTCATTGTTAATAAACTGGTAGTTAGGTGTTAGTATATGTTTAGTTATGTACACATGTTGTAAAGTGTTTACCGTCGTGTTCTCAGCGCGCTTGGCTCTTTAAACTTCTCTACGGTGTGTATTCTTGGTTTGCTTGTGGCAAAAAATATTACACAAACGTCCATATCCATACCCAAACATCCTCGAGGACTTCATGTTGACTGTGGCGCCCTCAGGTGTCCCTCTTGTGGTATAACCTTTTTTTCCTTATTCCTTTTTTATTTCATTAATATTACATAGGATATCGATTGATTTTGGGGGTTTCCATTTTAAATTATGTTTTAGGTCAATCAATTATATTGTATAATTTATGGTCAAGGTGGTTAAGGTAGGTCAGGGTTAGAAATATATCTATTGAGGTCGAAGTTGAATTAATTGTAGGTAGGGTGGGTTGTAGTCAGTCTAGTTTTAATCTAAATTGGGGTTAGGATGATGGGTGATTAGATTGCGGTTAAAATTCAGTTTATTTGGGGTCAGGGCTAGGATGATCAAAGATTAGGTTGTAGTAGAGCTTCAGTGTATTGAATTTAAAGTACTTGGAAATTGGGTTGAAGTTGTAATTAGGTTTATTAAGGTTAGAGTTGATATAATTATGGACTGAACTATAATTGAAATTTCATTTATTGTGATTGGGGACAGTGTAAATGAAGGTTAGGTTCTAGTTGGAAGGTTTATTAGGATTAGGGTTAGAATAATTGGGAGTTGGGTTATGGTTGAAATGGAGTTTATTGTGGTTGGGGTTGGAATAATTGGGAATTGGGTTGAAATTAGGTTTATTAAGCTTAGGGTTAGAGTAATTAGGGGTTGGGTTATGGTAAATAATTGGGGTAAGGTCATCGTTGAGATGAGTCTATTGAGGTTGGGGTTAGAGTAATTAGGGATTAGGTTATGGTTAAGATTAGGCTTATTGAGGTTGGGGTTGGAATAATTAGGAATGAGGTGATGGTTAAGATTAGGTTTATTGAGGTTGGGGTTAGAGTAATTAGGGATTAGGTGATGGTTAAGATTAGGTTTATTGAGGTTGGGGTTAGAGTAATTAGGGATTAGGTTATGGTTAAGATTAGGCTTATTGAGGTTGGGGTTGGAATAATTAGGAATGAGGTTATGGTTAAGATTAGGTTTATTGAGGTTGGGGTTAGAGTAATTAGGGATTAGGTGATGGTTAAGATTAGGTTTATTGAGGTTGGGGTTAGAGTAATTAGGGATTAGGTGATGGTTAAGATTAAGGAAACGTGGAACATAAAGGACAAGAGAACTGTCTGCAGCTACATAAACAGGCCCTAATTCAAACTTGGATCGATTTCTCAGCTCCTAAAGCTTGCTACAGAGATGTAGCCATGATTGGTTACAAGGGTTACAAGCTGTGCAATTATGCAGAAAATGTGCCCTTTCATTTGGGTTTCTTAATTTCATGTGGGGTTAGATGCAGTTCCTAACCTAAACAGCAGGTGCCAGCTTTCAGTAAGTCTGGGGTTAGCTTGGGGTTAGATGCAGTTCCTAACCTAAACAGCAGGTGCCAGCTTTCAGTAAGTCTGGGGTTAGCTTGGGGTTAGATGCAGTTCCTAACCTAAACAGCAGGTGCCAGCTTTCAGTAAGTCTGGGGTTAGCTTGGGGTTAGATGCAGTTCCTAACCTAAACAGCAGGTGCCAGCTTTCAGTAAGTCTGGGGTTAGCTTGGGGTTAGATGCAGTTCCTAACCTAAACAGCAGGTGCCAGCTTTCAGTAAGTCTGGGGTTAGCTTGGGGTTAGGGTTAGGGTTAGGTTAAGAGTTAAAACCAGAGGCGGCATTCAAATTAGTGGCATTGAAATGAGACGGGTTAGGGTTAGGGTTAGGGTTAGGGTTAGGGTTAGGGTTAGGGTTAGGGTTAGGGTTAGGGTTAGGGTTAGGTTAAGAGTTAAAACCAGAGGCGGCATTCAAATTAGTGGCATTGAAATGAGACGTATGCTAATCTTTGCTCTCCTATTGGCTGGAGGTAGCAGTATGCAAATGTCTGCTCTCCTATTGGCCGTATGCAAATGTTTGGAATCCCATTGGTTGAAACTCAAACATGTCCTTTTTGCTGGTTTGTAATGTCAATGATGTGTGTTGTATTGTACCACAGGGACTTTTATTTCCTTGGGGATCAGTAAAGCATCCATCAATCCATGTGTATGTCTAACTATTTGCCTACCTTTTATTTATTTATTTCAGCAGGACATGATCCGAGTCAGACTTGGAGCAGAAGATCCGTCCGTGGCCGAGGTGGGCAGCACACGACCCACACATCCACGAGACCACGAACCTATGACACACAACACACACACAAAAAAAACAAAACAAAACATATGATAAGCACAAAAATGCAATAATCGTTCAAGAACACGAATGGTAACCCCTGGTATCAGAATGAGATTCATGGGCCGAGTACGTGGACACACACACACACACACACACACACAGACACAGACACAGACACACACACACACACACACACACACACACACACAGGCAATTGGCAGTGTGTGTAATGTTAAAAAATAACAATAAAAAATAAAGGAACAGAACAGTAAAGTACCTGAATCGATTGAACAAGATGTGAACAGTTCGGTTGACATTCTTCTGACTTATCAGGTAGCCAAGGTTTGGTATTTTTTGGAATATGAGCTGTTGAAAAACCTGAAATCATACTAAGTGATGTGGCATGACTATTCCAAAAGATGGCAGCAGAGGATCAAAAATGAGCGGTGCCTTAGGATTCCGTCAAGCCGGGAAGTCGAGGCTTCCCAGCTTAAGAGAGAGTACGCACCGAATAGGCCCAATTTAACCCTAGTCTATTCATATGTCACTCATTAATTTGTTAATGTATACATATCATTAATTCATCAATAATTCATGATGCACTCACTATCAGTCGATGTATTAATTCATTGTTAATAAACTGGTAGTTAGGTGTTAGTATATGTTTAGTTATGTACACATGTTGTAAAGTGTTTACCGTCGTGTTCTCAGCGCGCTTGGCTCTTTAAACTTCTCTACGGTGTGTATTCTTGGTTTGCTTGTGGCAAAAAATATTACACAAACGTCCATATCCATACCCAAACATCCTCGAGGACTTCATGTTGACTGTGGCGCCCTCAGGTGTCCCTCTTGTGGTATAACCTTTTTTTCCTTATTCCTTTTTTATTTCATTAATATTACATAGGATATCGATTGATTTTGGGGGTTTCCATTTTAAATTATGTTTTAGGTCAATCAATTATATTGTATAATTTATGGTCAAGGTGGTTAAGGTAGGTCAGGGTTAGAAATATATCTATTGAGGTCGAAGTTGAATTAATTGTAGGTAGGGTGGGTTGTAGTCAGTCTAGTTTTAATCTAAATTGGGGTTAGGATGATGGGTGATTAGATTGCGGTTAAAATTCAGTTTATTTGGGGTCAGGGCTAGGATGATCAAAGATTAGGTTGTAGTAGAGCTTCAGTGTATTGAATTTAAAGTACTTGGAAATTGGGTTGAAGTTGTAATTAGGTTTATTAAGGTTAGAGTTGATATAATTATGGACTGAACTATAATTGAAATTTCATTTATTGTGATTGGGGACAGTGTAAATGAAGGTTAGGTTCTAGTTGGAAGGTTTATTAGGATTAGGGTTAGAATAATTGGGAGTTGGGTTATGGTTGAAATGGAGTTTATTGTGGTTGGGGTTGGAATAATTGGGAATTGGGTTGAAATTAGGTTTATTAAGCTTAGGGTTAGAGTAATTAGGGGTTGGGTCATGGTAAATAATTGGGGTAAGGTCATCGTTGAGATGAGTCTATTGAGGTTGGGGTTAGAGTAATTAGGGATTCGGTTATGGTTAAGATTAGGCTTATTGAGGTTGGGGTTGGAATAATTAGGAATGAGGTTATGGTTAAGATTAGGTTTATTGAGGTTGGGGTTAGAGTAATTAGGGATTAGGTGATGGTTAAGATTAGGTTTATTGAGGTTGGGGTTAGAGTAATTAGGGATTAGGTGATGGTTAAGATTAAGGAAACGTGGAACATAAAGGACAAGAGAACTGTCTGCAGCTACATAAACAGGCCCTAATTCAAACTTGGATCGATTTCTCAGCTCCTAAAGCTTGCTACAGAGATGTAGCCATGATTGGTTACAAGGGTTACAAGCTGTGCAATTATGCAGAAAATGTGCCCTTTCATTTGGGTTTCTTAATTTCATGTGGGGTTAGATGCAGTTCCTAACCTAAACAGCAGGTGCCAGCTTTCAGTAAGTCTGGGGTTAGCTTGGGGTTAGATGCAGTTCCTAACCTAAACAGCAGGTGCCACCTTGCAGTAAGTCTGGGGTTAGCTTGGGGTTAGATGCAGTTCCTAACCTAAACAGCAGGTGCCAGCTTTCAGTAAGTCTGGGGTTAGCTTGGGGTTAGATGCAGTTCCTAACCTAAACAGCAGGTGCCAGCTTTCAGTAAGTCTGGGGTTAGCTTGGGGTTAGATGCAGTTCCTAACCTAAACAGCAGGTGCCACCTTGCAGTAAGTCTGGGGTTAGCTTGGGGTTTGTTTTGTAATGAGGTACAAAAATCGGTTGACATTCTTCTGACTTAAAGATTGGAGCCCAGTAAAAGTAATTAGGCAGTGGGGGTACAAAAAAAGATAGCTGGTGTCGTTGGGGGGGTACGAGGTGGTTCATTCTACCTTGAAAGTCCTACAAACTGGTGCTGTATGACTTCTAAAAGTACATGAGGACGTTGTAACCGAAAACGTCCAGTAGATGGCAGCAGAGGGTTAAAAACGAGCGGTGCGTTTCCAGCTGTGAGCAGGGAGAAGTGGTCGGCTTGAAATGTAGTGTTTCCAATGCAAAGTGAAAGAGCTTTCCAAAATCTGTTCATAAAGTGTGTAAATAATTTCATGTAAAAAGCTCAATCCAGACAAACACAACATACAATGATATTATGTTCATGAAGGATATTCAGAGCTGGTGTCCGAACCCACTGGGATAGACGCCGATTGACTTTTAATTCATTCAAAATGGGATTTCTCAGCTCTTGAGGCTGCTACAGCATAGATGTAGCAACGATTGGTCAGAAGAACAAACTTCAAGCTGTGCACTAACACTGGAAAATGTGCCGTTTCATCGGGTTTCTTATTTCCTTTTCTTAATGTCGATGCAGTTCCGAACATGCCCTGCAGAGGTCAGATCCTTAAGCCGGGAAGCAGCGACCATATGGTGCAAGGTTCCCGGATTAAGAGAATGCGGCCGATCTGACCCTAGTCTACACTCAGTCAAATAATCGGGAAAATTCGAAGAAACGTCGTAGGACCTCCAAAATCGCACAGGGCGTGCAGGTCCAACCTACCAGCGACATATCGGAGCCCCGCGGTCCCGCGTGGAAAGACGGCCGAGATACGGGCCCCCGACGCATACGCGAGTAGGCCCAAAAAACCACGTTTCGGGGTCCCGCGGCGGAACCGTAGGACGTAGGCGCACCGAAACCGAGCACGTCGGAGGGGGCCCGGCCACGAGCGACATATCGGAGCCCCGTCACCGTGGTCCGAAAGGCGGCCGAGACACGGGCCCCGACGCGTACGCGAGTAGTCGTCAGGCCCCAGACGACGTGCGGAGGTCCCGCGAGGGAACCGGATGTCGTAGGCCCACCGGACCAGAGTACGACGGACCGCGCGTAGGCACGAGCGACATATCGGAGCCCCGTGACCCTGGTCCTAAAGGCGTCCGAGATACGGGAATAATTGGGAATTGGGTTGAAATTAGGTTTATTAAGCTTAGGGTTAGAGTAATTAGGGGTTGGGTTATGGTAAATAATTGGGGTAAGGTCATCGTTGAGATGAGTCTATTGAGGTTGGGGTTAGAATAATTAGGGATTAGGTTATGGTTAAGATTAGGCTTATTGAGGTTGGGGTTGGAATAATTAGAAATGAGGTTATGGTTAAGATTAGGTTTATTGAGGTTGGGGTTAGAGTAATTAGGGATTAGGTGATGGTTAAGATTAGGTTTATTGAGGTTGGGGTTAGAGTAATTAGGGATTAGGTGATGGTTAAGATTAGGTTATGGTTAAGATTAGGTTTATTGAGGTTGGGGTTAGAGTAATTAGGGATTAGGTAATGGTTAAGATTAGGTTTATTGAGGTTGGGGTTAGAGTAATTAGGGATTAGGTTATGGTTAAGATTAGGCTTATTGAGGTTGGGGTTGGAATAATTAGGAATGAGGTTATGGTTAAGATTAGGTTTATTGAGGTTGGGGTTAGAGTAATTAGGGATTAGGTAATGGTTAAGATTAGGTTTATTGAGGTTGGGGTTAGAGTAATTAGGGATTAGGTAATGGTTAAGATTAGGTTTATTGAGGTTGGGGTTAGAATAATTAGGGATTAGGTAATGGTTAAGATTAGGTTTATTGAGGTTGGGGTTAGAATAATTAGGGATTAGGTTATGGTTAAAATTAAGGAAACGTGGAACATAAAGGACAAGAGAACTGTCTGCAGCTACATAAACAGGCCCTAATTCAAACTTGGATCGATTTCTCAGCTCCTAAAGCTTGCTACAGAGATGTAGCCATGATTGGTTACAAGGGTTACAAGCTGTGCAATTATGCAGAAAATGTGCCCTTTCATTTGGGTTTCTTAATTTCATGTGGGGTTAGATGCAGTTCCTAACCTAAACAGCAGGTGCCAGCTTTCAGTAAGTCTGGGGTTAGCTTGGGGTTAGATGCAGTTCCTAACCTAAACAGCAGGTGCCACCTTGCAGTAAGTCTGGGGTTAGCTTGGGGTTAGCTTGGGGTTAGGCCTTGGATTGGGGGCGTGGTTAGGGTTTTGCTCATAGGTTAAGAGTTAAAACCAGAGGCGGCATTCAAATTAGTGGCATTGAAATGAGACGTATGCTAATCTTTGCTCTCCTATTGGCTGGAGGTAGCAGTATGCAAATGTCTGCTCTCCTATTGGCCGTATGCAAATGTTTGGAATCCCATTGGTTGAAACTCAAACATGTCCTTTTTGCTGGTTTGTAATGTCAATGATGTGTGTTGTATTGTACCACAGGGACTTTTATTTCCTTGGGGATCAGTAAAGCATCCATCAATCCATGTGTATGTCTAACTATTTGCCTACCTTTTATTTATTTATTTCAGCAGGACATGATCCGAGTCAGACTTGGAGCAGAAGATCCGTCCGTGGCCGAGGTGGGCAGCACACGACCCACACATCCACGAGACCACGAACCTATGACACACAACACACACACGTGGACACACACACACACACACACACACACAGACACAGACACAGACACACACACACACACACACACACACACACACACACACAGGCAATTGGCAGTGTGTGTAATGTTAAAAAATAACAATAAAAAATAAAGGAACAGAACAGTAAAGTACCTGAATCGATTGAACAAGATGTGAACAGTTCGGTTGACATTCTTCTGACTTATCAGGTAGCCAAGGTTTGGTATTTTTTGGAATACGAGCTGTTGAAAAACCTGAAATCATACTAAGTGATGTGGCATGACTATTCCAAAAGATGGCAGCAGAGGATCAAAAATGAGCGGTGCCTTAGGATTCCGTCAAGCCGGGAAGTCGAGGCTTCCCAGCTTAAGAGAGAGTACGCACCGAATAGGCCCAATTTAACCCTAGTCTATTCATATGTCACTCATTAATTTGTTAATGTATACATATCATTAATTCATCAATAATTCATGATGCACTCACTATCAGTCGATGTATTAATTCATTGTTAATAAACTGGTAGTTAGGTGTTAGTATATGTTTAGTTATGTACACATGTTGTAAAGTGTTTACCGTCGTGTTCTCAGCGCGCTTGGCTCTTTAAACTTCTCTACGGTGTGTATTCTTGGTTTGCTTGTGGCAAAAAATATTACACAAACGTCCATATCCATACCCAAACATCCTCGAGGACTTCATGTTGACTGTGGCGCCCTCAGGTGTCCCTCTTGTGGTATAACCTTTTTTTTCCTTATTCCTTTTTTATTTCATTAATATTACATAGGATATCGATTGATTTTGGGGGTTTCCATTTTAAATTATGTTTTAGGTCAATCAATTATATTGTATAATTTATGGTCAAGGTGGTTAAGGTAGGTCAGGGTTAGAAATATATCTATTGAGGTCGAAGTTGAATTAATTGTAGGTAGGGTGGGTTGTAGTCAGTCTAGTTTTAATCTAAATTGGGGTTAGGATGATGGGTGATTAGATTGCGGTTAAAATTCAGTTTATTTGGGGTCAGGGCTAGGATGATCAAAGATTAGGTTGTAGTAGAGCTTCAGTGTATTGAATTTAAAGTACTTGGAAATTGGGTTGAAGTTGTAATTAGGTTTATTAAGGTTAGAGTTGATATAATTATGGACTGAACTATAATTGAAATTTCATTTATTGTGATTGGGGACAGTGTAAATGAAGGTTAGGTTCTAGTTGGAAGGTTTATTAGGATTAGGGTTAGAATAATTGGGAGTTGGGTTATGGTTGAAATGGAGTTTATTGTGGTTGGGGTTGGAATAATTGGGAATTGGGTTGAAATTAGGTTTATTAAGCTTAGGGTTAGAGTAATTAGGGGTTGGGTTATGGTAAATAATTGGGGTAAGGTCATCGTTGAGATGAGTCTATTGAGGTTGGGGTTAGAGTAATTAGGGATTAGGTTATGGTTAAGATTAGGCTTATTGAGGTTGGGGTTGGAATAATTAGGAATGAGGTTATGGTTAAGATTAGGTTTATTGAGGTTGGGGTTAGAGTAATTAGGGATTAGGTGATGGTTAAGATTAGGTTTATTGAGGTTGGGGTTAGAGTAATTAGGGATTAGGTGATGGTTAAGATTAGGTTTATTGAGGTTGGGGTTAGAGTAATTAGGGATTAGGTTATGGTTAAGATTAGGCTTATTGAGGTTGGGGTTGGAATAATTAGGAATGAGGTTATGGTTAAGATTAGGTTTATTGAGGTTGGGGTTAGAGTAATTAGGGATTAGGTGATGGTTAAGATTAGGTTTATTGAGGTTGGGGTTAGAGTAATTAGGGATTAGGTGATGGTTAAGATTAAGGAAACGTGGAACATAAAGGACAAGAGAACTGTCTGCAGCTACATAAACAGGCCCTAATTCAAACTTGGATCGATTTCTCAGCTCCTAAAGCTTGCTACAGAGATGTAGCCATGATTGGTTACAAGGGTTACAAGCTGTGCAATTATGCAGAAAATGTGCCCTTTCATTTGGGTTTCTTAATTTCATGTGGGGTTAGATGCAGTTCCTAACCTAAACAGCAGGTGCCAGCTTTCAGTAAGTCTGGGGTTAGCTTGGGGTTAGATGCAGTTCCTAACCTAAACAGCAGGTGCCAGCTTTCAGTAAGTCTGGGGTTAGCTTGGGGTTAGATGCAGTTCCTAACCTAAACAGCAGGTGCCAGCTAGGGTTAGGGTTAGGGTTAGGGTTAGGTTAAGAGTTAAAACCAGAGGCGGCATTCAAATTAGTGGCATTGAAATGAGACGTATGCTAATCTTTGCTCTCCTATTGGCTGGAGGTAGCAGTATGCAAATGTCTGCTCTCCTATTGGCCGTATGCAAATGTTTGGAATCCCATTGGTTGAAACTCAAACATGTCCTTTTTGCTGGTTTGTAATGTCAATGATGTGTGTTGTATTGTACCACAGGGACTTTTATTTCCTTGGGGATCAGTAAAGCATCCATCAATCCATGTGTATGTCTAACTATTTGCCTACCTTTTATTTATTTATTTCAGCAGGACATGATCCGAGTCAGACTTGGAGCAGAAGATCCGTCCGTGGCCGAGGTGGGCAGCACACGACCCACACATCCACGAGACCACGAACCTATGACACACAACACACACACAAAAAAAACAAAACAAAACATATGATAAGCACAAAAATGCAATAATCGTTCAAGAACACGAATGGTAACCCCTGGTATCAGAATGAGATTCATGGGCCGAGTACGTGGACACACACACACACACACACACACACAGACACAGACACAGACACACACACACACACACACACACACACACACACAGGCAATTGGCAGTGTGTGTAATGTTAAAAAATAACAATAAAAAATAAAGGAACAGAACAGTAAAGTACCTGAATCGATTGAACAAGATGTGAACAGTTCGGTTGACATTCTTCTGACTTATCAGGTAGCCAAGGTTTGGTATTTTTTGGAATATGAGCTGTTGAAAAACCTGAAATCATACTAAGTGATGTGGCATGACTATTCCAAAAGATGGCAGCAGAGGATCAAAAATGAGCGGTGCCTTAGGATTCCGTCAAGCCGGGAAGTCGAGGCTTCCCAGCTTAAGAGAGAGTACGCACCGAATAGGCCCAATTTAACCCTAGTCTATTCATATGTCACTCATTAATTTGTTAATGTATACATATCATTAATTCATCAATAATTCATGATGCACTCACTATCAGTCGATGTATTAATTCATTGTTAATAAACTGGTAGTTAGGTGTTAGTATATGTTTAGTTATGTACACATGTTGTAAAGTGTTTACCGTCGTGTTCTCAGCGCGCTTGGCTCTTTAAACTTCTCTACGGTGTGTATTCTTGGTTTGCTTGTGGCAAAAAATATTACACAAACGTCCATATCCATACCCAAACATCCTCGAGGACTTCATGTTGACTGTGGCGCCCTCAGGTGTCCCTCTTGTGGTATAACCTTTTTTTCCTTATTCCTTTTTTATTTCATTAATATTACATAGGATATCGATTGATTTTGGGGGTTTCCATTTTAAATTATGTTTTAGGTCAATCAATTATATTGTATAATTTATGGTCAAGGTGGTTAAGGTAGGTCAGGGTTAGAAATATATCTATTGAGGTCGAAGTTGAATTAATTGTAGGTAGGGTGGGTTGTAGTCAGTCTAGTTTTAATCTAAATTGGGGTTAGGATGATGGGTGATTAGATTGCGGTTAAAATTCAGTTTATTTGGGGTCAGGGCTAGGATGATCAAAGATTAGGTTGTAGTAGAGCTTCAGTGTATTGAATTTAAAGTACTTGGAAATTGGGTTGAAGTTGTAATTAGGTTTATTAAGGTTAGAGTTGATATAATTATGGACTGAACTATAATTGAAATTTCATTTATTGTGATTGGGGACAGTGTAAATGAAGGTTAGGTTCTAGTTGGAAGGTTTATTAGGATTAGGGTTAGAATAATTGGGAGTTGGGTTATGGTTGAAATGGAGTTTATTGTGGTTGGGGTTGGAATAATTGGGAATTGGGTTGAAATTAGGTTTATTAAGCTTAGGGTTAGAGTAATTAGGGGTTGGGTCATGGTAAATAATTGGGGTAAGGTCATCGTTGAGATGAGTCTATTGAGGTTGGGGTTAGAGTAATTAGGGATTCGGTTATGGTTAAGATTAGGCTTATTGAGGTTGGGGTTGGAATAATTAGGAATGAGGTTATGGTTAAGATTAGGTTTATTGAGGTTGGGGTTAGAGTAATTAGGGATTAGGTGATGGTTAAGATTAGGTTTATTGAGGTTGGGGTTAGAGTAATTAGGGATTAGGTGATGGTTAAGATTAAGGAAACGTGGAACATAAAGGACAAGAGAACTGTCTGCAGCTACATAAACAGGCCCTAATTCAAACTTGGATCGATTTCTCAGCTCCTAAAGCTTGCTACAGAGATGTAGCCATGATTGGTTACAAGGGTTACAAGCTGTGCAATTATGCAGAAAATGTGCCCTTTCATTTGGGTTTCTTAATTTCATGTGGGGTTAGATGCAGTTCCTAACCTAAACAGCAGGTGCCAGCTTTCAGTAAGTCTGGGGTTAGCTTGGGGTTAGATGCAGTTCCTAACCTAAACAGCAGGTGCCACCTTGCAGTAAGTCTGGGGTTAGCTTGGGGTTAGATGCAGTTCCTAACCTAAACAGCAGGTGCCAGCTTTCAGTAAGTCTGGGGTTAGCTTGGGGTTAGATGCAGTTCCTAACCTAAACAGCAGGTGCCAGCTTTCAGTAAGTCTGGGGTTAGCTTGGGGTTAGATGCAGTTCCTAACCTAAACAGCAGGTGCCACCTTGCAGTAAGTCTGGGGTTAGCTTGGGGTTTGTTTTGTAATGAGGTACAAAAATCGGTTGACATTCTTCTGACTTAAAGATTGGAGCCCAGTAAAAGTAATTAGGCAGTGGGGGTACAAAAAAAGATAGCTGGTGTCGTTGGGGGGGTACGAGGTGGTTCATTCTACCTTGAAAGTCCTACAAACTGGTGCTGTATGACTTCTAAAAGTACATGAGGACGTTGTAACCGAAAACGTCCAGTAGATGGCAGCAGAGGGTTAAAAACGAGCGGTGCGTTTCCAGCTGTGAGCAGGGAGAAGTGGTCGGCTTGAAATGTAGTGTTTCCAATGCAAAGTGAAAGAGCTTTCCAAAATCTGTTCATAAAGTGTGTAAATAATTTCATGTAAAAAGCTCAATCCAGACAAACACAACATACAATGATATTATGTTCATGAAGGATATTCAGAGCTGGTGTCCGAACCCACTGGGATAGACGCCGATTGACTTTTAATTCATTCAAAATGGGATTTCTCAGCTCTTGAGGCTGCTACAGCATAGATGTAGCAACGATTGGTCAGAAGAACAAACTTCAAGCTGTGCACTAACACTGGAAAATGTGCCGTTTCATCGGGTTTCTTATTTCCTTTTCTTAATGTCGATGCAGTTCCGAACATGCCCTGCAGAGGTCAGATCCTTAAGCCGGGAAGCAGCGACCATATGGTGCAAGGTTCCCGGATTAAGAGAATGCGGCCGATCTGACCCTAGTCTACACTCAGTCAAATAATCGGGAAAATTCGAAGAAACGTCGTAGGACCTCCAAAATCGCACAGGGCGTGCAGGTCCAACCTACCAGCGACATATCGGAGCCCCGCGGTCCCGCGTGGAAAGACGGCCGAGATACGGGCCCCCGACGCATACGCGAGTAGGCCCAAAAAACCACGTTTCGGGGTCCCGCGGCGGAACCGTAGGACGTAGGCGCACCGAAACCGAGCACGTCGGAGGGGGCCCGGCCACGAGCGACATATCGGAGCCCCGTCACCGTGGTCCGAAAGGCGGCCGAGACACGGGCCCCGACGCGTACGCGAGTAGTCGTCAGGCCCCAGACGACGTGCGGAGGTCCCGCGAGGGAACCGGATGTCGTAGGCCCACCGGACCAGAGTACGACGGACCGCGCGTAGGCACGAGCGACATATCGGAGCCCCGTGACCCTGGTCCTAAAGGCGTCCGAGATACGGGAATAATTGGGAATTGGGTTGAAATTAGGTTTATTAAGCTTAGGGTTAGAGTAATTAGGGGTTGGGTTATGGTAAATAATTGGGGTAAGGTCATCGTTGAGATGAGTCTATTGAGGTTGGGGTTAGAATAATTAGGGATTAGGTTATGGTTAAGATTAGGCTTATTGAGGTTGGGGTTGGAATAATTAGAAATGAGGTTATGGTTAAGATTAGGTTTATTGAGGTTGGGGTTAGAGTAATTAGGGATTAGGTGATGGTTAAGATTAGGTTTATTGAGGTTGGGGTTAGAGTAATTAGGGATTAGGTGATGGTTAAGATTAGGTTATGGTTAAGATTAGGTTTATTGAGGTTGGGGTTAGAGTAATTAGGGATTAGGTAATGGTTAAGATTAGGTTTATTGAGGTTGGGGTTAGAGTAATTAGGGATTAGGTTATGGTTAAGATTAGGCTTATTGAGGTTGGGGTTGGAATAATTAGGAATGAGGTTATGGTTAAGATTAGGTTTATTGAGGTTGGGGTTAGAGTAATTAGGGATTAGGTAATGGTTAAGATTAGGTTTATTGAGGTTGGGGTTAGAGTAATTAGGGATTAGGTAATGGTTAAGATTAGGTTTATTGAGGTTGGGGTTAGAATAATTAGGGATTAGGTAATGGTTAAGATTAGGTTTATTGAGGTTGGGGTTAGAATAATTAGGGATTAGGTTATGGTTAAAATTAAGGAAACGTGGAACATAAAGGACAAGAGAACTGTCTGCAGCTACATAAACAGGCCCTAATTCAAACTTGGATCGATTTCTCAGCTCCTAAAGCTTGCTACAGAGATGTAGCCATGATTGGTTACAAGGGTTACAAGCTGTGCAATTATGCAGAAAATGTGCCCTTTCATTTGGGTTTCTTAATTTCATGTGGGGTTAGATGCAGTTCCTAACCTAAACAGCAGGTGCCAGCTTTCAGTAAGTCTGGGGTTAGCTTGGGGTTAGATGCAGTTCCTAACCTAAACAGCAGGTGCCACCTTGCAGTAAGTCTGGGGTTAGCTTGGGGTTAGCTTGGGGTTAGGCCTTGGATTGGGGGCGTGGTTAGGGTTTTGCTCATAGGTTAAGAGTTAAAACCAGAGGCGGCATTCAAATTAGTGGCATTGAAATGAGACGTATGCTAATCTTTGCTCTCCTATTGGCTGGAGGTAGCAGTATGCAAATGTCTGCTCTCCTATTGGCCGTATGCAAATGTTTGGAATCCCATTGGTTGAAACTCAAACATGTCCTTTTTGCTGGTTTGTAATGTCAATGATGTGTGTTGTATTGTACCACAGGGACTTTTATTTCCTTGGGGATCAGTAAAGCATCCATCAATCCATGTGTATGTCTAACTATTTGCCTACCTTTTATTTATTTATTTCAGCAGGACATGATCCGAGTCAGACTTGGAGCAGAAGATCCGTCCGTGGCCGAGGTGGGCAGCACACGACCCACACATCCACGAGACCACGAACCTATGACACACAACACACACACAAAAAAAACAAAACAAAACATATGATAAGCACAAAAATGCAATAATCGTTCAAGAACACGAATGGTAACCCCTGGTATCAGAATGAGATTCATGGGCCGAGTACGTGGACACACACACACACACACACACACACAGACACAGACACAGACACACACACACACACACACACACACACACACACACACAGGCAATTGGCAGTGTGTGTAATGTTAAAAAATAACAATAAAAAATAAAGGAACAGAACAGTAAAGTACCTGAATCGATTGAACAAGATGTGAACAGTTCGGTTGACATTCTTCTGACTTATCAGGTAGCCAAGGTTTGGTATTTTTTGGAATACGAGCTGTTGAAAAACCTGAAATCATACTAAGTGATGTGGCATGACTATTCCAAAAGATGGCAGCAGAGGATCAAAAATGAGCGGTGCCTTAGGATTCCGTCAAGCCGGGAAGTCGAGGCTTCCCAGCTTAAGAGAGAGTACGCACCGAATAGGCCCAATTTAACCCTAGTCTATTCATATGTCACTCATTAATTTGTTAATGTATACATATCATTAATTCATCAATAATTCATGATGCACTCACTATCAGTCGATGTATTAATTCATTGTTAATAAACTGGTAGTTAGGTGTTAGTATATGTTTAGTTATGTACACATGTTGTAAAGTGTTTACCGTCGTGTTCTCAGCGCGCTTGGCTCTTTAAACTTCTCTACGGTGTGTATTCTTGGTTTGCTTGTGGCAAAAAATATTACACAAACGTCCATATCCATACCCAAACATCCTCGAGGACTTCATGTTGACTGTGGCGCCCTCAGGTGTCCCTCTTGTGGTATAACCTTTTTTTTCCTTATTCCTTTTTTATTTCATTAATATTACATAGGATATCGATTGATTTTGGGGGTTTCCATTTTAAATTATGTTTTAGGTCAATCAATTATATTGTATAATTTATGGTCAAGGTGGTTAAGGTAGGTCAGGGTTAGAAATATATCTATTGAGGTCGAAGTTGAATTAATTGTAGGTAGGGTGGGTTGTAGTCAGTCTAGTTTTAATCTAAATTGGGGTTAGGATGATGGGTGATTAGATTGCGGTTAAAATTCAGTTTATTTGGGGTCAGGGCTAGGATGATCAAAGATTAGGTTGTAGTAGAGCTTCAGTGTATTGAATTTAAAGTACTTGGAAATTGGGTTGAAGTTGTAATTAGGTTTATTAAGGTTAGAGTTGATATAATTATGGACTGAACTATAATTGAAATTTCATTTATTGTGATTGGGGACAGTGTAAATGAAGGTTAGGTTCTAGTTGGAAGGTTTATTAGGATTAGGGTTAGAATAATTGGGAGTTGGGTTATGGTTGAAATGGAGTTTATTGTGGTTGGGGTTGGAATAATTGGGAATTGGGTTGAAATTAGGTTTATTAAGCTTAGGGTTAGAGTAATTAGGGGTTGGGTTATGGTAAATAATTGGGGTAAGGTCATCGTTGAGATGAGTCTATTGAGGTTGGGGTTAGAGTAATTAGGGATTAGGTTATGGTTAAGATTAGGCTTATTGAGGTTGGGGTTGGAATAATTAGGAATGAGGTTATGGTTAAGATTAGGTTTATTGAGGTTGGGGTTAGAGTAATTAGGGATTAGGTGATGGTTAAGATTAGGTTTATTGAGGTTGGGGTTAGAGTAATTAGGGATTAGGTGATGGTTAAGATTAGGTTTATTGAGGTTGGGGTTAGAGTAATTAGGGATTAGGTTATGGTTAAGATTAGGCTTATTGAGGTTGGGGTTGGAATAATTAGGAATGAGGTTATGGTTAAGATTAGGTTTATTGAGGTTGGGGTTAGAGTAATTAGGGATTAGGTGATGGTTAAGATTAGGTTTATTGAGGTTGGGGTTAGAGTAATTAGGGATTAGGTGATGGTTAAGATTAAGGAAACGTGGAACATAAAGGACAAGAGAACTGTCTGCAGCTACATAAACAGGCCCTAATTCAAACTTGGATCGATTTCTCAGCTCCTAAAGCTTGCTACAGAGATGTAGCCATGATTGGTTACAAGGGTTACAAGCTGTGCAATTATGCAGAAAATGTGCCCTTTCATTTGGGTTTCTTAATTTCATGTGGGGTTAGATGCAGTTCCTAACCTAAACAGCAGGTGCCAGCTTTCAGTAAGTCTGGGGTTAGCTTGGGGTTAGATGCAGTTCCTAACCTAAACAGCAGGTGCCAGCTTTCAGTAAGTCTGGGGTTAGCTTGGGGTTAGATGCAGTTCCTAACCTAAACAGCAGGTGCCAGCTAGGGTTAGGGTTAGGGTTAGGGTTAGGTTAAGAGTTAAAACCAGAGGCGGCATTCAAATTAGTGGCATTGAAATGAGACGTATGCTAATCTTTGCTCTCCTATTGGCTGGAGGTAGCAGTATGCAAATGTCTGCTCTCCTATTGGCCGTATGCAAATGTTTGGAATCCCATTGGTTGAAACTCAAACATGTCCTTTTTGCTGGTTTGTAATGTCAATGATGTGTGTTGTATTGTACCACAGGGACTTTTATTTCCTTGGGGATCAGTAAAGCATCCATCAATCCATGTGTATGTCTAACTATTTGCCTACCTTTTATTTATTTATTTCAGCAGGACATGATCCGAGTCAGACTTGGAGCAGAAGATCCGTCCGTGGCCGAGGTGGGCAGCACACGACCCACACATCCACGAGACCACGAACCTATGACACACAACACACACACAAAAAAAACAAAACAAAACATATGATAAGCACAAAAATGCAATAATCGTTCAAGAACACGAATGGTAACCCCTGGTATCAGAATGAGATTCATGGGCCGAGTACGTGGACACACACACACACACACACACACACAGACACAGACACAGACACACACACACACACACACACACACACACACACACACAGGCAATTGGCAGTGTGTGTAATGTTAAAAAATAACAATAAAAAATAAAGGAACAGAACAGTAAAGTACCTGAATCGATTGAACAAGATGTGAACAGTTCGGTTGACATTCTTCTGACTTATCAGGTAGCCAAGGTTTGGTATTTTTTGGAATACGAGCTGTTGAAAAACCTGAAATCATACTAAGTGATGTGGCATGACTATTCCAAAAGATGGCAGCAGAGGATCAAAAATGAGCGGTGCCTTAGGATTCCGTCAAGCCGGGAAGTCGAGGCTTCCCAGCTTAAGAGAGAGTACGCACCGAATAGGCCCAATTTAACCCTAGTCTATTCATATGTCACTCATTAATTTGTTAATGTATACATATCATTAATTCATCAATAATTCATGATGCACTCACTATCAGTCGATGTATTAATTCATTGTTAATAAACTGGTAGTTAGGTGTTAGTATATGTTTAGTTATGTACACATGTTGTAAAGTGTTTACCGTCGTGTTCTCAGCGCGCTTGGCTCTTTAAACTTCTCTACGGTGTGTATTCTTGGTTTGCTTGTGGCAAAAAATATTACACAAACGTCCATATCCATACCCAAACATCCTCGAGGACTTCATGTTGACTGTGGCGCCCTCAGGTGTCCCTCTTGTGGTATAACCTTTTTTTCCTTATTCCTTTTTTATTTCATTAATATTACATAGGATATCGATTGATTTTGGGGGTTTCCATTTTAAATTATGTTTTAGGTCAATCAATTATATTGTATAATTTATGGTCAAGGTGGTTAAGGTAGGTCAGGGTTAGAAATATATCTATTGAGGTCGAAGTTGAATTAATTGTAGGTAGGGTGGGTTGTAGTCAGTCTAGTTTTAATCTAAATTGGGGTTAGGATGATGGGTGATTAGATTGCGGTTAAAATTCAGTTTATTTGGGGTCAGGGCTAGGATGATCAAAGATTAGGTTGTAGTAGAGCTTCAGTGTATTGAATTTAAAGTACTTGGAAATTGGGTTGAAGTTGTAATTAGGTTTATTAAGGTTAGAGTTGATATAATTATGGACTGAACTATAATTGAAATTTCATTTATTGTGATTGGGGACAGTGTAAATGAAGGTTAGGTTCTAGTTGGAAGGTTTATTAGGATTAGGGTTAGAATAATTGGGAGTTGGGTTATGGTTGAAATGGAGTTTATTGTGGTTGGGGTTGGAATAATTGGGAATTGGGTTGAAATTAGGTTTATTAAGCTTAGGGTTAGAGTAATTAGGGGTTGGGTTATGGTAAATAATTGGGGTAAGGTCATCGTTGAGATGAGTCTATTGAGGTTGGGGTTAGAGTAATTAGGGATTAGGTTATGGTTAAGATTAGGCTTATTGAGGTTGGGGTTGGAATAATTAGGAATGAGGTGATGGTTAAGATTAGGTTTATTGAGGTTGGGGTTAGAGTAATTAGGGATTAGGTGATGGTTAAGATTAGGTTTATTGAGGTTGGGGTTAGAGTAATTAGGGATTAGGTTATGGTTAAGATTAGGCTTATTGAGGTTGGGGTTGGAATAATTAGGAATGAGGTTATGGTTAAGATTAGGTTTATTGAGGTTGGGGTTAGAGTAATTAGGGATTAGGTGATGGTTAAGATTAGGTTTATTGAGGTTGGGGTTAGAGTAATTAGGGATTAGGTGATGGTTAAGATTAAGGAAACGTGGAACATAAAGGACAAGAGAACTGTCTGCAGCTACATAAACAGGCCCTAATTCAAACTTGGATCGATTTCTCAGCTCCTAAAGCTTGCTACAGAGATGTAGCCATGATTGGTTACAAGGGTTACAAGCTGTGCAATTATGCAGAAAATGTGCCCTTTCATTTGGGTTTCTTAATTTCATGTGGGGTTAGATGCAGTTCCTAACCTAAACAGCAGGTGCCAGCTTTCAGTAAGTCTGGGGTTAGCTTGGGGTTAGATGCAGTTCCTAACCTAAACAGCAGGTGCCAGCTTTCAGTAAGTCTGGGGTTAGCTTGGGGTTAGATGCAGTTCCTAACCTAAACAGCAGGTGCCAGCTTTCAGTAAGTCTGGGGTTAGCTTGGGGTTAGATGCAGTTCCTAACCTAAACAGCAGGTGCCAGCTTTCAGTAAGTCTGGGGTTAGCTTGGGGTTAGATGCAGTTCCTAACCTAAACAGCAGGTGCCAGCTTTCAGTAAGTCTGGGGTTAGCTTGGGGTTAGGGTTAGGGTTAGGTTAAGAGTTAAAACCAGAGGCGGCATTCAAATTAGTGGCATTGAAATGAGACGGGTTAGGGTTAGGGTTAGGGTTAGGGTTAGGGTTAGGGTTAGGGTTAGGGTTAGGGTTAGGGTTAGGGTTAGGTTAAGAGTTAAAACCAGAGGCGGCATTCAAATTAGTGGCATTGAAATGAGACGTATGCTAATCTTTGCTCTCCTATTGGCTGGAGGTAGCAGTATGCAAATGTCTGCTCTCCTATTGGCCGTATGCAAATGTTTGGAATCCCATTGGTTGAAACTCAAACATGTCCTTTTTGCTGGTTTGTAATGTCAATGATGTGTGTTGTATTGTACCACAGGGACTTTTATTTCCTTGGGGATCAGTAAAGCATCCATCAATCCATGTGTATGTCTAACTATTTGCCTACCTTTTATTTATTTATTTCAGCAGGACATGATCCGAGTCAGACTTGGAGCAGAAGATCCGTCCGTGGCCGAGGTGGGCAGCACACGACCCACACATCCACGAGACCACGAACCTATGACACACAACACACACACAAAAAAAACAAAACAAAACATATGATAAGCACAAAAATGCAATAATCGTTCAAGAACACGAATGGTAACCCCTGGTATCAGAATGAGATTCATGGGCCGAGTACGTGGACACACACACACACACACACACACACAGACACAGACACAGACACACACACACACACACACACACACACACAGGCAATTGGCAGTGTGTGTAATGTTAAAAAATAACAATAAAAAATAAAGGAACAGAACAGTAA
Organism: Trichomycterus rosablanca; assembly: GCF_030014385.1. NCBI lineage: Eukaryota > Metazoa > Chordata > Actinopteri > Siluriformes > Trichomycteridae > Trichomycterus > Trichomycterus rosablanca. The sequence goes on along the minus strand of NW_026946978.1, from coordinate 30,113 downwards.
AGTACCTGAATCGATTGAACAAGATGTGAACAGTTCGGTTGACATTCTTCTGACTTATCAGGTAGCCAAGGTTTGGTATTTTTTGGAATATGAGCTGTTGAAAAACCTGAAATCATACTAAGTGATGTGGCATGACTATTCCAAAAGATGGCAGCAGAGGATCAAAAATGAGCGGTGCCTTAGGATTCCGTCAAGCCGGGAAGTCGAGGCTTCCCAGCTTAAGAGAGAGTACGCACCGAATAGGCCCAATTTAACCCTAGTCTATTCATATGTCACTCATTAATTTGTTAATGTATACATATCATTAATTCATCAATAATTCATGATGCACTCACTATCAGTCGATGTATTAATTCATTGTTAATAAACTGGTAGTTAGGTGTTAGTATATGTTTAGTTATGTACACATGTTGTAAAGTGTTTACCGTCGTGTTCTCAGCGCGCTTGGCTCTTTAAACTTCTCTACGGTGTGTATTCTTGGTTTGCTTGTGGCAAAAAATATTACACAAACGTCCATATCCATACCCAAACATCCTCGAGGACTTCATGTTGACTGTGGCGCCCTCAGGTGTCCCTCTTGTGGTATAACCTTTTTTTCCTTATTCCTTTTTTATTTCATTAATATTACATAGGATATCGATTGATTTTGGGGGTTTCCATTTTAAATTATGTTTTAGGTCAATCAATTATATTGTATAATTTATGGTCAAGGTGGTTAAGGTAGGTCAGGGTTAGAAATATATCTATTGAGGTCGAAGTTGAATTAATTGTAGGTAGGGTGGGTTGTAGTCAGTCTAGTTTTAATCTAAATTGGGGTTAGGATGATGGGTGATTAGATTGCGGTTAAAATTCAGTTTATTTGGGGTCAGGGCTAGGATGATCAAAGATTAGGTTGTAGTAGAGCTTCAGTGTATTGAATTTAAAGTACTTGGAAATTGGGTTGAAGTTGTAATTAGGTTTATTAAGGTTAGAGTTGATATAATTATGGACTGAACTATAATTGAAATTTCATTTATTGTGATTGGGGACAGTGTAAATGAAGGTTAGGTTCTAGTTGGAAGGTTTATTAGGATTAGGGTTAGAATAATTGGGAGTTGGGTTATGGTTGAAATGGAGTTTATTGTGGTTGGGGTTGGAATAATTGGGAATTGGGTTGAAATTAGGTTTATTAAGCTTAGGGTTAGAGTAATTAGGGGTTGGGTCATGGTAAATAATTGGGGTAAGGTCATCGTTGAGATGAGTCTATTGAGGTTGGGGTTAGAGTAATTAGGGATTCGGTTATGGTTAAGATTAGGCTTATTGAGGTTGGGGTTGGAATAATTAGGAATGAGGTTATGGTTAAGATTAGGTTTATTGAGGTTGGGGTTAGAGTAATTAGGGATTAGGTGATGGTTAAGATTAGGTTTATTGAGGTTGGGGTTAGAGTAATTAGGGATTAGGTGATGGTTAAGATTAAGGAAACGTGGAACATAAAGGACAAGAGAACTGTCTGCAGCTACATAAACAGGCCCTAATTCAAACTTGGATCGATTTCTCAGCTCCTAAAGCTTGCTACAGAGATGTAGCCATGATTGGTTACAAGGGTTACAAGCTGTGCAATTATGCAGAAAATGTGCCCTTTCATTTGGGTTTCTTAATTTCATGTGGGGTTAGATGCAGTTCCTAACCTAAACAGCAGGTGCCAGCTTTCAGTAAGTCTGGGGTTAGCTTGGGGTTAGATGCAGTTCCTAACCTAAACAGCAGGTGCCACCTTGCAGTAAGTCTGGGGTTAGCTTGGGGTTAGATGCAGTTCCTAACCTAAACAGCAGGTGCCAGCTTTCAGTAAGTCTGGGGTTAGCTTGGGGTTAGATGCAGTTCCTAACCTAAACAGCAGGTGCCAGCTTTCAGTAAGTCTGGGGTTAGCTTGGGGTTAGATGCAGTTCCTAACCTAAACAGCAGGTGCCACCTTGCAGTAAGTCTGGGGTTAGCTTGGGGTTTGTTTTGTAATGAGGTACAAAAATCGGTTGACATTCTTCTGACTTAAAGATTGGAGCCCAGTAAAAGTAATTAGGCAGTGGGGGTACAAAAAAAGATAGCTGGTGTCGTTGGGGGGGTACGAGGTGGTTCATTCTACCTTGAAAGTCCTACAAACTGGTGCTGTATGACTTCTAAAAGTACATGAGGACGTTGTAACCGAAAACGTCCAGTAGATGGCAGCAGAGGGTTAAAAACGAGCGGTGCGTTTCCAGCTGTGAGCAGGGAGAAGTGGTCGGCTTGAAATGTAGTGTTTCCAATGCAAAGTGAAAGAGCTTTCCAAAATCTGTTCATAAAGTGTGTAAATAATTTCATGTAAAAAGCTCAATCCAGACAAACACAACATACAATGATATTATGTTCATGAAGGATATTCAGAGCTGGTGTCCGAACCCACTGGGATAGACGCCGATTGACTTTTAATTCATTCAAAATGGGATTTCTCAGCTCTTGAGGCTGCTACAGCATAGATGTAGCAACGATTGGTCAGAAGAACAAACTTCAAGCTGTGCACTAACACTGGAAAATGTGCCGTTTCATCGGGTTTCTTATTTCCTTTTCTTAATGTCGATGCAGTTCCGAACATGCCCTGCAGAGGTCAGATCCTTAAGCCGGGAAGCAGCGACCATATGGTGCAAGGTTCCCGGATTAAGAGAATGCGGCCGATCTGACCCTAGTCTACACTCAGTCAAATAATCGGGAAAATTCGAAGAAACGTCGTAGGACCTCCAAAATCGCACAGGGCGTGCAGGTCCAACCTACCAGCGACATATCGGAGCCCCGCGGTCCCGCGTGGAAAGACGGCCGAGATACGGGCCCCCGACGCGTACGCGAGTAGGCCCAAAAAACCACGTTTCGGGGTCCCGCGGCGGAACCGTAGGACGTAGGCGCACCGAAACCGAGCACGTCGGAGGGGGCCCGGCCACGAGCGACATATCGGAGCCCCGTCACCGTGGTCCGAAAGGCGGCCGAGACACGGGCCCCGACGCGTACGCGAGTAGTCGTCAGGCCCCAGACGACGTGCGGAGGTCCCGCGAGGGAACCGGATGTCGTAGGCCCACCGGACCAGAGTACGACGGACCGCGCGTAGGCACGAGCGACATATCGGAGCCCCGTGACCCTGGTCCTAAAGGCGTCCGAGATACGGGAATAATTGGGAATTGGGTTGAAATTAGGTTTATTAAGCTTAGGGTTAGAGTAATTAGGGGTTGGGTTATGGTAAATAATTGGGGTAAGGTCATCGTTGAGATGAGTCTATTGAGGTTGGGGTTAGAATAATTAGGGATTAGGTTATGGTTAAGATTAGGCTTATTGAGGTTGGGGTTGGAATAATTAGAAATGAGGTTATGGTTAAGATTAGGTTTATTGAGGTTGGGGTTAGAGTAATTAGGGATTAGGTGATGGTTAAGATTAGGTTTATTGAGGTTGGGGTTAGAGTAATTAGGGATTAGGTGATGGTTAAGATTAGGTTATGGTTAAGATTAGGTTTATTGAGGTTGGGGTTAGAGTAATTAGGGATTAGGTAATGGTTAAGATTAGGTTTATTGAGGTTGGGGTTAGAGTAATTAGGGATTAGGTTATGGTTAAGATTAGGCTTATTGAGGTTGGGGTTGGAATAATTAGGAATGAGGTTATGGTTAAGATTAGGTTTATTGAGGTTGGGGTTAGAGTAATTAGGGATTAGGTAATGGTTAAGATTAGGTTTATTGAGGTTGGGGTTAGAGTAATTAGGGATTAGGTAATGGTTAAGATTAGGTTTATTGAGGTTGGGGTTAGAATAATTAGGGATTAGGTAATGGTTAAGATTAGGTTTATTGAGGTTGGGGTTAGAATAATTAGGGATTAGGTGAGGGTTAGGGTTAGGGTTAGGGTTAGGGTTAGGGTTAGGGTTAGGGTTAGGGTTAGGGTTAGGGTTAGGGTTAGGTTAAGAGTTAAAACCAGAGGCGGCATTCAAATTAGTGGCATTGAAATGAGACGTATGCTAATCTTTGCTCTCCTATTGGCTGGAGGTAGCAGTATGCAAATGTCTGCTCTCCTATTGGCCGTATGCAAATGTTTGGAATCCCATTGGTTGAAACTCAAACATGTCCTTTTTGCTGGTTTGTAATGTCAATGATGTGTGTTGTATTGTACCACAGGGACTTTTATTTCCTTGGGGATCAGTAAAGCATCCATCAATCCATGTGTATGTCTAACTATTTGCCTACCTTTTATTTATTTATTTCAGCAGGACATGATCCGAGTCAGACTTGGAGCAGAAGATCCGTCCGTGGCCGAGGTGGGCAGCACACGACCCACACATCCACGAGACCACGAACCTATGACACACAACACACACACAAAAAAAACAAAACAAAACATACGATAAGCACAAAAATGCAATAATCGTTCAAGAACACGAATGGTAACCCCTGGTATCAGAATGAGATTCATGGGCCGAGTACGTGGACACACACACACACACACACACACACACAGACACAGACACAGACACACACACACACACACACACACACACACACACACACAGGCAATTGGCAGTGTGTGTAATGTTAAAAAATAACAATAAAAAATAAAGGAACAGAACAGTAAAGTACCTGAATCGATTGAACAAGATGTGAACAGTTCGGTTGACATTCTTCTGACTTATCAGGTAGCCAAGGTTTGGTATTTTTTGGAATACGAGCTGTTGAAAAACCTGAAATCATACTAAGTGATGTGGCATGACTATTCCAAAAGATGGCAGCAGAGGATCAAAAATGAGCGGTGCCTTAGGATTCCGTCAAGCCGGGAAGTCGAGGCTTCCCAGCTTAAGAGAGAGTACGCACCGAATAGGCCCAATTTAACCCTAGTCTATTCATATGTCACTCATTAATTTGTTAATGTATACATATCATTAATTCATCAATAATTCATGATGCACTCACTATCAGTCGATGTATTAATTCATTGTTAATAAACTGGTAGTTAGGTGTTAGTATATGTTTAGTTATGTACACATGTTGTAAAGTGTTTACCGTCGTGTTCTCAGCGCGCTTGGCTCTTTAAACTTCTCTACGGTGTGTATTCTTGGTTTGCTTGTGGCAAAAAATATTACACAAACGTCCATATCCATACCCAAACATCCTCGAGGACTTCATGTTGACTGTGGCGCCCTCAGGTGTCCCTCTTGTGGTATAACCTTTTTTTCCTTATTCCTTTTTTATTTCATTAATATTACATAGGATATCGATTTATTTTGGGGGTTTCCATTTTAAATTATGTTTTAGGTCAATCAATTATATTGTATAATTTATGGTCAAGGTGGTTAAGGTAGGTCAGGGTTAGAAATATATCTATTGAGGTCGAAGTTGAATTAATTGTAGGTAGGGTGGGTTGTAGTCAGTCTAGTTTTAATCTAAATTGGGGTTAGGATGATGGGTGATTAGATTGCGGTTAAAATTCAGTTTATTTGGGGTCAGGGCTAGGATGATCAAAGATTAGGTTGTAGTAGAGCTTCAGTGTATTGAATTTAAAGTACTTGGAAATTGGGTTGAAGTTGTAATTAGGTTTATTAAGGTTAGAGTTGATATAATTATGGACTGAACTATAATTGAAATTTCATTTATTGTGATTGGGGACAGTGTAAATGAAGGTTAGGTTCTAGTTGGAAGGTTTATTAGGATTAGGGTTAGAATAATTGGGAGTTGGGTTATGGTTGAAATGGAGTTTATTGTGGTTGGGGTTGGAATAATTGGGAATTGGGTTGAAATTAGGTTTATTAAGCTTAGGGTTAGAGTAATTAGGGGTTGGGTTATGGTAAATAATTGGGGTAAGGTCATCGTTGAGATGAGTCTATTGAGGTTGGGGTTAGAGTAATTAGGGATTAGGTTATGGTTAAGATTAGGCTTATTGAGGTTGGGGTTGGAATAATTAGGAATGAGGTTATGGTTAAGATTAGGTTTATTGAGGTTGGGGTTAGAGTAATTAGGGATTAGGTGATGGTTAAGATTAGGTTTATTGAGGTTGGGGTTAGAGTAATTAGGGATTAGGTGATGGTTAAGATTAGGTTTATTGAGGTTGGGGTTAGAGTAATTAGGGATTAGGTTATGGTTAAGATTAGGCTTATTGAGGTTGGGGTTGGAATAATTAGGAATGAGGTTATGGTTAAGATTAGGTTTATTGAGGTTGGGGTTAGAGTAATTAGGGATTAGGTGATGGTTAAGATTAGGTTTATTGAGGTTGGGGTTAGAGTAATTAGGGATTAGGTGATGGTTAAGATTAAGGAAACGTGGAACATAAAGGACAAGAGAACTGTCTGCAGCTACATAAACAGGCCCTAATTCAAACTTGGATCGATTTCTCAGCTCCTAAAGCTTGCTACAGAGATGTAGCCATGATTGGTTACAAGGGTTACAAGCTGTGCAATTATGCAGAAAATGTGCCCTTTCATTTGGGTTTCTTAATTTCATGTGGGGTTAGATGCAGTTCCTAACCTAAACAGCAGGTGCCAGCTTTCAGTAAGTCTGGGGTTAGCTTGGGGTTAGATGCAGTTCCTAACCTAAACAGCAGGTGCCAGCTTTCAGTAAGTCTGGGGTTAGCTTGGGGTTAGATGCAGTTCCTAACCTAAACAGCAGGTGCCAGCTTTCAGTAAGTCTGGGGTTAGCTTGGGGTTAGATGCAGTTCCTAACCTAAACAGCAGGTGCCAGCTTTCAGTAAGTCTGGGGTTAGCTTGGGGTTAGATGCAGTTCCTAACCTAAACAGCAGGTGCCAGCTTTCAGTAAGTCTGGGGTTAGCTTGGGGTTAGGCCTTGGATTGGGGGCGTGGTTAGGGTTTTGCTCATAGGGTTAAGAGTTAAAACCAGAGGCGGCATTCAAATTAGTGGCATTGAAATGAGACGTATGCTAATCTTTGCTCTCCTATTGGCTGGAGGTAGCAGTATGCAAATGTCTGCTCTCCTATTGGCCGTATGCAAATGTTTGGAATCCCATTGGTTGAAACTCAAACATGTCCTTTTTGCTGGTTTGTAATGTCAATGATGTGTGTTGTATTGTACCACAGGGACTTTTATTTCCTTGGGGATCAGTAAAGCATCCATCAATCCATGTGTATGTCTAACTATTTGCCTACCTTTTATTTATTTATTTCAGCAGGACATGATCCGAGTCAGACTTGGAGCAGAAGATCCGTCCGTGGCCGAGGTGGGCAGCACACGACCCACACATCCACGAGACCACGAACCTATGACACACAACACACACACAAAAAAAACAAAACAAAACATATGATAAGCACAAAAATGCAATAATCGTTCAAGAACACGAATGGTAACCCCTGGTATCAGAATGAGATTCATGGGCCGAGTACGTGGACACACACACACACACACACACACACAGACACAGACACAGACACACACACACACACACACACACACACACACACACACACACACAGGCAATTGGCAGTGTGTGTAATGTTAAAAAATAACAATAAAAAATAAAGGAACAGAACAGTAAAGTACCTGAATCGATTGAACAAGATGTGAACAGTTCGGTTGACATTCTTCTGACTTATCAGGTAGCCAAGGTTTGGTATTTTTTGGAATACGAGCTGTTGAAAAACCTGAAATCATACTAAGTGATGTGGCATGACTATTCCAAAAGATGGCAGCAGAGGATCAAAAATGAGCGGTGCCTTAGGATTCCGTCAAGCCGGGAAGTCGAGGCTTCCCAGCTTAAGAGAGAGTACGCACCGAATAGGCCCAATTTAACCCTAGTCTATTCATATGTCACTCATTAATTTGTTAATGTATACATATCATTAATTCATCAATAATTCATGATGCACTCACTATCAGTCGATGTATTAATTCATTGTTAATAAACTGGTAGTTAGGTGTTAGTATATGTTTAGTTATGTACACATGTTGTAAAGTGTTTACCGTCGTGTTCTCAGCGCGCTTGGCTCTTTAAACTTCTCTACGGTGTGTATTCTTGGTTTGCTTGTGGCAAAAAATATTACACAAACGTCCATATCCATACCCAAACATCCTCGAGGACTTCATGTTGACTGTGGCGCCCTCAGGTGTCCCTCTTGTGGTATAACCTTTTTTTCCTTATTCCTTTTTTATTTCATTAATATTACATAGGATATCGATTTATTTTGGGGGTTTCCATTTTAAATTATGTTTTAGGTCAATCAATTATATTGTATAATTTATGGTCAAGGTGGTTAAGGTAGGTCAGGGTTAGAAATATATCTATTGAGGTCGAAGTTGAATTAATTGTAGGTAGGGTGGGTTGTAGTCAGTCTAGTTTTAATCTAAATTGGGGTTAGGATGATGGGTGATTAGATTGCGGTTAAAATTCAGTTTATTTGGGGTCAGGGCTAGGATGATCAAAGATTAGGTTGTAGTAGAGCTTCAGTGTATTGAATTTAAAGTACTTGGAAATTGGGTTGAAGTTGTAATTAGGTTTATTAAGGTTAGAGTTGATAATTATGGACTGAACTATAATTGAAATTTCATTTATTGTGATTGGGGACAGTGTAAATGAAGGTTAGGTTCTAGTTGGAAGGTTTATTAGGATTAGGGTTAGAATAATTGGGAGTTGGGTTATGGTTGAAATGGAGTTTATTGTGGTTGGGGTTGGAATAATTGGGAATTGGGTTGAAATTAGGTTTATTAAGCTTAGGGTTAGAGTAATTAGGGGTTGGGTTATGGTAAATAATTGGGGTAAGGTCATCGTTGAGATGAGTCTATTGAGGTTGGGGTTAGAGTAATTAGGGATTAGGTTATGGTTAAGATTAGGCTTATTGAGGTTGGGGTTGGAATAATTAGGAATGAGGTTATGGTTAAGATTAGGTTTATTGAGGTTGGGGTTAGAGTAATTAGGGATTAGGTGATGGTTAAGATTAGGTTTATTGAGGTTGGGGTTAGAGTAATTAGGGATTAGGTGATGGTTAAGATTAGGTTTATTGAGGTTGGGGTTAGAGTAATTAGGGATTAGGTTATGGTTAAGATTAGGCTTATTGAGGTTGGGGTTGGAATAATTAGGAATGAGGTTATGGTTAAGATTAGGTTTATTGAGGTTGGGGTTAGAGTAATTAGGGATTAGGTGATGGTTAAGATTAGGTTTATTGAGGTTGGGGTTAGAGTAATTAGGGATTAGGTGATGGTTAAGATTAAGGAAACGTGGAACATAAAGGACAAGAGAACTGTCTGCAGCTACATAAACAGGCCCTAATTCAAACTTGGATCGATTTCTCAGCTCCTAAAGCTTGCTACAGAGATGTAGCCATGATTGGTTACAAGGGTTACAAGCTGTGCAATTATGCAGAAAATGTGCCCTTTCATTTGGGTTTCTTAATTTCATGTGGGGTTAGATGCAGTTCCTAACCTAAACAGCAGGTGCCAGCTTTCAGTAAGTCTGGGGTTAGCTTGGGGTTAGATGCAGTTCCTAACCTAAACAGCAGGTGCCAGCTTTCAGTAAGTCTGGGGTTAGCTTGGGGTTAGATGCAGTTCCTAACCTAAACAGCAGGTGCCAGCTTTCAGTAAGTCTGGGGTTAGCTTGGGGTTAGATGCAGTTCCTAACCTAAACAGCAGGTGCCAGCTTTCAGTAAGTCTGGGGTTAGCTTGGGGTTAGATGCAGTTCCTAACCTAAACAGCAGGTGCCAGCTTTCAGTAAGTCTGGGGTTAGCTTGGGGTTAGGCCTTGGATTGGGGGCGTGGTTAGGGTTTTGCTCATAGGTTAAGAGTTAAAACCAGAGGCGGCATTCAAATTAGTGGCATTGAAATGAGACGTATGCTAATCTTTGCTCTCCTATTGGCTGGAGGTAGCAGTATGCAAATGTCTGCTCTCCTATTGGCCGTATGCAAATGTTTGGAATCCCATTGGTTGAAACTCAAACATGTCCTTTTTGCTGGTTTGTAATGTCAATGATGTGTGTTGTATTGTACCACAGGGACTTTTATTTCCTTGGGGATCAGTAAAGCATCCATCAATCCATGTGTATGTCTAACTATTTGCCTACCTTTTATTTATTTATTTCAGCAGGACATGATCCGAGTCAGACTTGGAGCAGAAGATCCGTCCGTGGCCGAGGTGGGCAGCACACGACCCACACATCCACGAGACCACGAACCTATGACACACAACACACACACAAAAAAAACAAAACAAAACATATGATAAGCACAAAAATGCAATAATCGTTCAAGAACACGAATGGTAACCCCTGGTATCAGAATGAGATTCATGGGCCGAGTACGTGGACACACACACACACACACACACACACAGACACAGACACAGACACACACACACACACACACACACACACACACACACACACACAGGCAATTGGCAGTGTGTGTAATGTTAAAAAATAACAATAAAAAATAAAGGAACAGAACAGTAAAGTACCTGAATCGATTGAACAAGATGTGAACAGTTCGGTTGACATTCTTCTGACTTATCAGGTAGCCAAGGTTTGGTATTTTTTGGAATACGAGCTGTTGAAAAACCTGAAATCATACTAAGTGATGTGGCATGACTATTCCAAAAGATGGCAGCAGAGGATCAAAAATGAGCGGTGCCTTAGGATTCCGTCAAGCCGGGAAGTCGAGGCTTCCCAGCTTAAGAGAGAGTACGCACCGAATAGGCCCAATTTAACCCTAGTCTATTCATATGTCACTCATTAATTTGTTAATGTATACATATCATTAATTCATCAATAATTCATGATGCACTCACTATCAGTCGATGTATTAATTCATTGTTAATAAACTGGTAGTTAGGTGTTAGTATATGTTTAGTTATGTACACATGTTGTAAAGTGTTTACCGTCGTGTTCTCAGCGCGCTTGGCTCTTTAAACTTCTCTACGGTGTGTATTCTTGGTTTGCTTGTGGCAAAAAATATTACACAAACGTCCATATCCATACCCAAACATCCTCGAGGACTTCATGTTGACTGTGGCGCCCTCAGGTGTCCCTCTTGTGGTATAACCTTTTTTTCCTTATTCCTTTTTTATTTCATTAATATTACATAGGATATCGATTTATTTTGGGGGTTTCCATTTTAAATTATGTTTTAGGTCAATCAATTATATTGTATAATTTATGGTCAAGGTGGTTAAGGTAGGTCAGGGTTAGAAATATATCTATTGAGGTCGAAGTTGAATTAATTGTAGGTAGGGTGGGTTGTAGTCAGTCTAGTTTTAATCTAAATTGGGGTTAGGATGATGGGTGATTAGATTGCGGTTAAAATTCAGTTTATTTGGGGTCAGGGCTAGGATGATCAAAGATTAGGTTGTAGTAGAGCTTCAGTGTATTGAATTTAAAGTACTTGGAAATTGGGTTGAAGTTGTAATTAGGTTTATTAAGGTTAGAGTTGATATAATTATGGACTGAACTATAATTGAAATTTCATTTATTGTGATTGGGGACAGTGTAAATGAAGGTTAGGTTCTAGTTGGAAGGTTTATTAGGATTAGGGTTAGAATAATTGGGAGTTGGGTTATGGTTGAAATGGAGTTTATTGTGGTTGGGGTTGGAATAATTGGGAATTGGGTTGAAATTAGGTTTATTAAGCTTAGGGTTAGAGTAATTAGGGGTTGGGTTATGGTAAATAATTGGGGTAAGGTCATCGTTGAGATGAGTCTATTGAGGTTGGGGTTAGAGTAATTAGGGATTAGGTTATGGTTAAGATTAGGCTTATTGAGGTTGGGGTTGGAATAATTAGGAATGAGGTTATGGTTAAGATTAGGTTTATTGAGGTTGGGGTTAGAGTAATTAGGGATTAGGTGATGGTTAAGATTAGGTTTATTGAGGTTGGGGTTAGAGTAATTAGGGATTAGGTGATGGTTAAGATTAGGTTTATTGAGGTTGGGGTTAGAGTAATTAGGGATTAGGTTATGGTTAAGATTAGGCTTATTGAGGTTGGGGTTGGAATAATTAGGAATGAGGTTATGGTTAAGATTAGGTTTATTGAGGTTGGGGTTAGAGTAATTAGGGATTAGGTGATGGTTAAGATTAGGTTTATTGAGGTTGGGGTTAGAGTAATTAGGGATTAGGTGATGGTTAAGATTAAGGAAACGTGGAACATAAAGGACAAGAGAACTGTCTGCAGCTACATAAACAGGCCCTAATTCAAACTTGGATCGATTTCTCAGCTCCTAAAGCTTGCTACAGAGATGTAGCCATGATTGGTTACAAGGGTTACAAGCTGTGCAATTATGCAGAAAATGTGCCCTTTCATTTGGGTTTCTTAATTTCATGTGGGGTTAGATGCAGTTCCTAACCTAAACAGCAGGTGCCAGCTTTCAGTAAGTCTGGGGTTAGCTTGGGGTTAGATGCAGTTCCTAACCTAAACAGCAGGTGCCAGCTTTCAGTAAGTCTGGGGTTAGCTTGGGGTTAGATGCAGTTCCTAACCTAAACAGCAGGTGCCAGCTTTCAGTAAGTCTGGGGTTAGGGTTAGGGTTAGGGTTAGGGTTAGGGTTAGGGTTAGGGTTAGGGTTAGGGTTAGGTTAAGAGTTAAAACCAGAGGCGGCATTCAAATTAGTGGCATTGAAATGAGACGTATGCTAATCTTTGCTCTCCTATTGGCTGGAGGTAGCAGTATGCAAATGTCTGCTCTCCTATTGGCCGTATGCAAATGTTTGGAATCCCATTGGTTGAAACTCAAACATGTCCTTTTTGCTGGTTTGTAATGTCAATGATGTGTGTTGTATTGTACCACAGGGACTTTTATTTCCTTGGGGATCAGTAAAGCATCCATCAATCCATGTGTATGTCTAACTATTTGCCTACCTTTTATTTATTTATTTCAGCAGGACATGATCCGAGTCAGACTTGGAGCAGAAGATCCGTCCGTGGCCGAGGTGGGCAGCACACGACCCACACATCCACGAGACCACGAACCTATGACACACAACACACACACAAAAAAAACAAAACAAAACATATGATAAGCACAAAAATGCAATAATCGTTCAAGAACACGAATGGTAACCCCTGGTATCAGAATGAGATTCATGGGCCGAGTACGTGGACACACACACACACACACACACACACAGACACAGACACAGACACACACACACACACACACACACACACACACACACACACACAGGCAATTGGCAGTGTGTGTAATGTTAAAAAATAACAATAAAAAATAAAGGAACAGAACAGTAAAGTACCTGAATCGATTGAACAAGATGTGAACAGTTCGGTTGACATTCTTCTGACTTATCAGGTAGCCAAGGTTTGGTATTTTTTGGAATACGAGCTGTTGAAAAACCTGAAATCATACTAAGTGATGTGGCATGACTATTCCAAAAGATGGCAGCAGAGGATCAAAAATGAGCGGTGCCTTAGGATTCCGTCAAGCCGGGAAGTCGAGGCTTCCCAGCTTAAGAGAGAGTACGCACCGAATAGGCCCAATTTAACCCTAGTCTATTCATATGTCACTCATTAATTTGTTAATGTATACATATCATTAATTCATCAATAATTCATGATGCACTCACTATCAGTCGATGTATTAATTCATTGTTAATAAACTGGTAGTTAGGTGTTAGTATATGTTTAGTTATGTACACATGTTGTAAAGTGTTTACCGTCGTGTTCTCAGCGCGCTTGGCTCTTTAAACTTCTCTACGGTGTGTATTCTTGGTTTGCTTGTGGCAAAAAATATTACACAAACGTCCATATCCATACCCAAACATCCTCGAGGACTTCATGTTGACTGTGGCGCCCTCAGGTGTCCCTCTTGTGGTATAACCTTTTTTTCCTTATTCCTTTTTTATTTCATTAATATTACATAGGATATCGATTGATTTTGGGGGTTTCCATTTTAAATTATGTTTTAGGTCAATCAATTATATTGTATAATTTATGGTCAAGGTGGTTAAGGTAGGTCAGGGTTAGAAATATATCTATTGAGGTCGAAGTTGAATTAATTGTAGGTAGGGTGGGTTGTAGTCAGTCTAGTTTTAATCTAAATTGGGGTTAGGATGATGGGTGATTAGATTGCGGTTAAAATTCAGTTTATTTGGGGTCAGGGCTAGGATGATCAAAGATTAGGTTGTAGTAGAGCTTCAGTGTATTGAATTTAAAGTACTTGGAAATTGGGTTGAAGTTGTAATTAGGTTTATTAAGGTTAGAGTTGATATAATTATGGACTGAACTATAATTGAAATTTCATTTATTGTGATTGGGGACAGTGTAAATGAAGGTTAGGTTCTAGTTGGAAGGTTTATTAGGATTAGGGTTAGAATAATTGGGAGTTGGGTTATGGTTGAAATGGAGTTTATTGTGGTTGGGGTTGGAATAATTGGGAATTGGGTTGAAATTAGGTTTATTAAGCTTAGGGTTAGAGTAATTAGGGGTTGGGTTATGGTAAATAATTGGGGTAAGGTCATCGTTGAGATGAGTCTATTGAGGTTGGGGTTAGAGTAATTAGGGATTAGGTTATGGTTAAGATTAGGCTTATTGAGGTTGGGGTTGGAATAATTAGGAATGAGGTTATGGTTAAGATTAGGTTTATTGAGGTTGGGGTTAGAGTAATTAGGGATTAGGTGATGGTTAAGATTAGGTTTATTGAGGTTGGGGTTAGAGTAATTAGGGATTAGGTGATGGTTAAGATTAGGTTTATTGAGGTTGGGGTTAGAGTAATTAGGGATTAGGTTATGGTTAAGATTAGGCTTATTGAGGTTGGGGTTGGAATAATTAGGAATGAGGTTATGGTTAAGATTAGGTTTATTGAGGTTGGGGTTAGAGTAATTAGGGATTAGGTGATGGTTAAGATTAGGTTTATTGAGGTTGGGGTTAGAGTAATTAGGGATTAGGTGATGGTTAAGATTAAGGAAACGTGGAACATAAAGGACAAGAGAACTGTCTGCAGCTACATAAACAGGCCCTAATTCAAACTTGGATCGATTTCTCAGCTCCTAAAGCTTGCTACAGAGATGTAGCCATGATTGGTTACAAGGGTTACAAGCTGTGCAATTATGCAGAAAATGTGCCCTTTCATTTGGGTTTCTTAATTTCATGTGGGGTTAGATGCAGTTCCTAACCTAAACAGCAGGTGCCAGCTTTCAGTAAGTCTGGGGTTAGCTTGGGGTTAGATGCAGTTCCTAACCTAAACAGCAGGTGCCAGCTTTCAGTAAGTCTGGGGTTAGCTTGGGGTTAGATGCAGTTCCTAACCTAAACAGCAGGTGCCAGCTTTCAGTAAGTCTGGGGTTAGCTTGGGGTTAGATGCAGTTCCTAACCTAAACAGCAGGTGCCAGCTTTCAGTAAGTCTGGGGTTAGCTTGGGGTTAGATGCAGTTCCTAACCTAAACAGCAGGTGCCAGCTTTCAGTAAGTCTGGGGTTAGCTTGGGGTTAGGCCTTGGATTGGGGGCGTGGTTAGGGTTTTGCTCATAGGTTAAGAGTTAAAACCAGAGGCGGCATTCAAATTAGTGGCATTGAAATGAGACGTATGCTAATCTTTGCTCTCCTATTGGCTGGAGGTAGCAGTATGCAAATGTCTGCTCTCCTATTGGCCGTATGCAAATGTTTGGAATCCCATTGGTTGAAACTCAAACATGTCCTTTTTGCTGGTTTGTAATGTCAATGATGTGTGTTGTATTGTACCACAGGGACTTTTATTTCCTTGGGGATCAGTAAAGCATCCATCAATCCATGTGTATGTCTAACTATTTGCCTACCTTTTATTTATTTATTTCAGCAGGACATGATCCGAGTCAGACTTGGAGCAGAAGATCCGTCCGTGGCCGAGGTGGGCAGCACACGACCCACACATCCACGAGACCACGAACCTATGACACACAACACACACACAAAAAAAACAAAACAAAACATATGATAAGCACAAAAATGCAATAATCGTTCAAGAACACGAATGGTAACCCCTGGTATCAGAATGAGATTCATGGGCCGAGTACGTGGACACACACACACACACACACACACACAGACACAGACACAGACACACACACACACACACACACACACACACAGGCAATTGGCAGTGTGTGTAATGTTAAAAAATAACAATAAAAAATAAAGGAACAGAACAGTAAAGTACCTGAATCGATTGAACAAGATGTGAACAGTTCGGTTGACATTCTTCTGACTTATCAGGTAGCCAAGGTTTGGTATTTTTTGGAATATGAGCTGTTGAAAAACCTGAAATCATACTAAGTGATGTGGCATGACTATTCCAAAAGATGGCAGCAGAGGATCAAAAATGAGCGGTGCCTTAGGATTCCGTCAAGCCGGGAAGTCGAGGCTTCCCAGCTTAAGAGAGAGTACGCACCGAATAGGCCCAATTTAACCCTAGTCTATTCATATGTCACTCATTAATTTGTTAATGTATACATATCATTAATTCATCAATAATTCATGATGCACTCACTATCAGTCGATGTATTAATTCATTGTTAATAAACTGGTAGTTAGGTGTTAGTATATGTTTAGTTATGTACACATGTTGTAAAGTGTTTACCGTCGTGTTCTCAGCGCGCTTGGCTCTTTAAACTTCTCTACGGTGTGTATTCTTGGTTTGCTTGTGGCAAAAAATATTACACAAACGTCCATATCCATACCCAAACATCCTCGAGGACTTCATGTTGACTGTGGCGCCCTCAGGTGTCCCTCTTGTGGTATAACCTTTTTTTCCTTATTCCTTTTTTATTTCATTAATATTACATAGGATATCGATTGATTTTGGGGGTTTCCATTTTAAATTATGTTTTAGGTCAATCAATTATATTGTATAATTTATGGTCAAGGTGGTTAAGGTAGGTCAGGGTTAGAAATATATCTATTGAGGTCGAAGTTGAATTAATTGTAGGTAGGGTGGGTTGTAGTCAGTCTAGTTTTAATCTAAATTGGGGTTAGGATGATGGGTGATTAGATTGCGGTTAAAATTCAGTTTATTTGGGGTCAGGGCTAGGATGATCAAAGATTAGGTTGTAGTAGAGCTTCAGTGTATTGAATTTAAAGTACTTGGAAATTGGGTTGAAGTTGTAATTAGGTTTATTAAGGTTAGAGTTGATATAATTATGGACTGAACTATAATTGAAATTTCATTTATTGTGATTGGGGACAGTGTAAATGAAGGTTAGGTTCTAGTTGGAAGGTTTATTAGGATTAGGGTTAGAATAATTGGGAGTTGGGTTATGGTTGAAATGGAGTTTATTGTGGTTGGGGTTGGAATAATTGGGAATTGGGTTGAAATTAGGTTTATTAAGCTTAGGGTTAGAGTAATTAGGGGTTGGGTCATGGTAAATAATTGGGGTAAGGTCATCGTTGAGATGAGTCTATTGAGGTTGGGGTTAGAGTAATTAGGGATTCGGTTATGGTTAAGATTAGGCTTATTGAGGTTGGGGTTGGAATAATTAGGAATGAGGTTATGGTTAAGATTAGGTTTATTGAGGTTGGGGTTAGAGTAATTAGGGATTAGGTGATGGTTAAGATTAGGTTTATTGAGGTTGGGGTTAGAGTAATTAGGGATTAGGTGATGGTTAAGATTAAGGAAACGTGGAACATAAAGGACAAGAGAACTGTCTGCAGCTACATAAACAGGCCCTAATTCAAACTTGGATCGATTTCTCAGCTCCTAAAGCTTGCTACAGAGATGTAGCCATGATTGGTTACAAGGGTTACAAGCTGTGCAATTATGCAGAAAATGTGCCCTTTCATTTGGGTTTCTTAATTTCATGTGGGGTTAGATGCAGTTCCTAACCTAAACAGCAGGTGCCAGCTTTCAGTAAGTCTGGGGTTAGCTTGGGGTTAGATGCAGTTCCTAACCTAAACAGCAGGTGCCACCTTGCAGTAAGTCTGGGGTTAGCTTGGGGTTAGATGCAGTTCCTAACCTAAACAGCAGGTGCCAGCTTTCAGTAAGTCTGGGGTTAGCTTGGGGTTAGATGCAGTTCCTAACCTAAACAGCAGGTGCCAGCTTTCAGTAAGTCTGGGGTTAGCTTGGGGTTAGATGCAGTTCCTAACCTAAACAGCAGGTGCCACCTTGCAGTAAGTCTGGGGTTAGCTTGGGGTTTGTTTTGTAATGAGGTACAAAAATCGGTTGACATTCTTCTGACTTAAAGATTGGAGCCCAGTAAAAGTAATTAGGCAGTGGGGGTACAAAAAAAGATAGCTGGTGTCGTTGGGGGGGTACGAGGTGGTTCATTCTACCTTGAAAGTCCTACAAACTGGTGCTGTATGACTTCTAAAAGTACATGAGGACGTTGTAACCGAAAACGTCCAGTAGATGGCAGCAGAGGGTTAAAAACGAGCGGTGCGTTTCCAGCTGTGAGCAGGGAGAAGTGGTCGGCTTGAAATGTAGTGTTTCCAATGCAAAGTGAAAGAGCTTTCCAAAATCTGTTCATAAAGTGTGTAAATAATTTCATGTAAAAAGCTCAATCCAGACAAACACAACATACAATGATATTATGTTCATGAAGGATATTCAGAGCTGGTGTCCGAACCCACTGGGATAGACGCCGATTGACTTTTAATTCATTCAAAATGGGATTTCTCAGCTCTTGAGGCTGCTACAGCATAGATGTAGCAACGATTGGTCAGAAGAACAAACTTCAAGCTGTGCACTAACACTGGAAAATGTGCCGTTTCATCGGGTTTCTTATTTCCTTTTCTTAATGTCGATGCAGTTCCGAACATGCCCTGCAGAGGTCAGATCCTTAAGCCGGGAAGCAGCGACCATATGGTGCAAGGTTCCCGGATTAAGAGAATGCGGCCGATCTGACCCTAGTCTACACTCAGTCAAATAATCGGGAAAATTCGAAGAAACGTCGTAGGACCTCCAAAATCGCACAGGGCGTGCAGGTCCAACCTACCAGCGACATATCGGAGCCCCGCGGTCCCGCGTGGAAAGACGGCCGAGATACGGGCCCCCGACGCGTACGCGAGTAGGCCCAAAAAACCACGTTTCGGGGTCCCGCGGCGGAACCGTAGGACGTAGGCGCACCGAAACCGAGCACGTCGGAGGGGGCCCGGCCACGAGCGACATATCGGAGCCCCGTCACCGTGGTCCGAAAGGCGGCCGAGACACGGGCCCCGACGCGTACGCGAGTAGTCGTCAGGCCCCAGACGACGTGCGGAGGTCCCGCGAGGGAACCGGATGTCGTAGGCCCACCGGACCAGAGTACGACGGACCGCGCGTAGGCACGAGCGACATATCGGAGCCCCGTGACCCTGGTCCTAAAGGCGTCCGAGATACGGGAATAATTGGGAATTGGGTTGAAATTAGGTTTATTAAGCTTAGGGTTAGAGTAATTAGGGGTTGGGTTATGGTAAATAATTGGGGTAAGGTCATCGTTGAGATGAGTCTATTGAGGTTGGGGTTAGAATAATTAGGGATTAGGTTATGGTTAAGATTAGGCTTATTGAGGTTGGGGTTGGAATAATTAGAAATGAGGTTATGGTTAAGATTAGGTTTATTGAGGTTGGGGTTAGAGTAATTAGGGATTAGGTGATGGTTAAGATTAGGTTTATTGAGGTTGGGGTTAGAGTAATTAGGGATTAGGTGATGGTTAAGATTAGGTTATGGTTAAGATTAGGTTTATTGAGGTTGGGGTTAGAGTAATTAGGGATTAGGTAATGGTTAAGATTAGGTTTATTGAGGTTGGGGTTAGAGTAATTAGGGATTAGGTTATGGTTAAGATTAGGCTTATTGAGGTTGGGGTTGGAATAATTAGGAATGAGGTTATGGTTAAGATTAGGTTTATTGAGGTTGGGGTTAGAGTAATTAGGGATTAGGTAATGGTTAAGATTAGGTTTATTGAGGTTGGGGTTAGAGTAATTAGGGATTAGGTAATGGTTAAGATTAGGTTTATTGAGGTTGGGGTTAGAATAATTAGGGATTAGGTAATGGTTAAGATTAGGTTTATTGAGGTTGGGGTTAGAATAATTAGGGATTAGGTTATGGTTAAAATTAAGGAAACGTGGAACATAAAGGACAAGAGAACTGTCTGCAGCTACATAAACAGGCCCTAATTCAAACTTGGATCGATTTCTCAGCTCCTAAAGCTTGCTACAGAGATGTAGCCATGATTGGTTACAAGGGTTACAAGCTGTGCAATTATGCAGAAAATGTGCCCTTTCATTTGGGTTTCTTAATTTCATGTGGGGTTAGATGCAGTTCCTAACCTAAACAGCAGGTGCCAGCTTTCAGTAAGTCTGGGGTTAGCTTGGGGTTAGATGCAGTTCCTAACCTAAACAGCAGGTGCCACCTTGCAGTAAGTCTGGGGTTAGCTTGGGGTTAGGCCTTGGATTGGGGGCGTGGTTAGGGTTTTGCTCATAGGTTAAGAGTTAAAACCAGAGGCGGCATTCAAATTAGTGGCATTGAAATGAGACGTATGCTAATCTTTGCTCTCCTATTGGCTGGAGGTAGCAGTATGCAAATGTCTGCTCTCCTATTGGCCGTATGCAAATGTTTGGAATCCCATTGGTTGAAACTCAAACATGTCCTTTTTGCTGGTTTGTAATGTCAATGATGTGTGTTGTATTGTACCACAGGGACTTTTATTTCCTTGGGGATCAGTAAAGCATCCATCAATCCATGTGTATGTCTAACTATTTGCCTACCTTTTATTTATTTATTTCAGCAGGACATGATCCGAGTCAGACTTGGAGCAGAAGATCCGTCCGTGGCCGAGGTGGGCAGCACACGACCCACACATCCACGAGACCACGAACCTATGACACACAACACACACACAAAAAAAACAAAACAAAACATATGATAAGCACAAAAATGCAATAATCGTTCAAGAACACGAATGGTAACCCCTGGTATCAGAATGAGATTCATGGGCCGAGTACGTGGACACACACACACACACACACACACACAGACACAGACACAGACACACACACACACACACACACACACACACACACACACACACAGGCAATTGGCAGTGTGTGTAATGTTAAAAAATAACAATAAAAAATAAAGGAACAGAACAGTAAAGTACCTGAATCGATTGAACAAGATGTGAACAGTTCGGTTGACATTCTTCTGACTTATCAGGTAGCCAAGGTTTGGTATTTTTTGGAATACGAGCTGTTGAAAAACCTGAAATCATACTAAGTGATGTGGCATGACTATTCCAAAAGATGGCAGCAGAGGATCAAAAATGAGCGGTGCCTTAGGATTCCGTCAAGCCGGGAAGTCGAGGCTTCCCAGCTTAAGAGAGAGTACGCACCGAATAGGCCCAATTTAACCCTAGTCTATTCATATGTCACTCATTAATTTGTTAATGTATACATATCATTAATTCATCAATAATTCATGATGCACTCACTATCAGTCGATGTATTAATTCATTGTTAATAAACTGGTAGTTAGGTGTTAGTATATGTTTAGTTATGTACACATGTTGTAAAGTGTTTACCGTCGTGTTCTCAGCGCGCTTGGCTCTTTAAACTTCTCTACGGTGTGTATTCTTGGTTTGCTTGTGGCAAAAAATATTACACAAACGTCCATATCCATACCCAAACATCCTCGAGGACTTCATGTTGACTGTGGCGCCCTCAGGTGTCCCTCTTGTGGTATAACCTTTTTTTCCTTATTCCTTTTTTATTTCATTAATATTACATAGGATATCGATTGATTTTGGGGGTTTCCATTTTAAATTATGTTTTAGGTCAATCAATTATATTGTATAATTTATGGTCAAGGTGGTTAAGGTAGGTCAGGGTTAGAAATATATCTATTGAGGTCGAAGTTGAATTAATTGTAGGTAGGGTGGGTTGTAGTCAGTCTAGTTTTAATCTAAATTGGGGTTAGGATGATGGGTGATTAGATTGCGGTTAAAATTCAGTTTATTTGGGGTCAGGGCTAGGATGATCAAAGATTAGGTTGTAGTAGAGCTTCAGTGTATTGAATTTAAAGTACTTGGAAATTGGGTTGAAGTTGTAATTAGGTTTATTAAGGTTAGAGTTGATATAATTATGGACTGAACTATAATTGAAATTTCATTTATTGTGATTGGGGACAGTGTAAATGAAGGTTAGGTTCTAGTTGGAAGGTTTATTAGGATTAGGGTTAGAATAATTGGGAGTTGGGTTATGGTTGAAATGGAGTTTATTGTGGTTGGGGTTGGAATAATTGGGAATTGGGTTGAAATTAGGTTTATTAAGCTTAGGGTTAGAGTAATTAGGGGTTGGGTTATGGTAAATAATTGGGGTAAGGTCATCGTTGAGATGAGTCTATTGAGGTTGGGGTTAGAGTAATTAGGGATTAGGTTATGGTTAAGATTAGGCTTATTGAGGTTGGGGTTGGAATAATTAGGAATGAGGTTATGGTTAAGATTAGGTTTATTGAGGTTGGGGTTAGAGTAATTAGGGATTAGGTGATGGTTAAGATTAGGTTTATTGAGGTTGGGGTTAGAGTAATTAGGGATTAGGTGATGGTTAAGATTAGGTTTATTGAGGTTGGGGTTAGAGTAATTAGGGATTAGGTTATGGTTAAGATTAGGCTTATTGAGGTTGGGGTTGGAATAATTAGGAATGAGGTTATGGTTAAGATTAGGTTTATTGAGGTTGGGGTTAGAGTAATTAGGGATTAGGTGATGGTTAAGATTAGGTTTATTGAGGTTGGGGTTAGAGTAATTAGGGATTAGGTGATGGTTAAGATTAAGGAAACGTGGAACATAAAGGACAAGAGAACTGTCTGCAGCTACATAAACAGGCCCTAATTCAAACTTGGATCGATTTCTCAGCTCCTAAAGCTTGCTACAGAGATGTAGCCATGATTGGTTACAAGGGTTACAAGCTGTGCAATTATGCAGAAAATGTGCCCTTTCATTTGGGTTTCTTAATTTCATGTGGGGTTAGATGCAGTTCCTAACCTAAACAGCAGGTGCCAGCTTTCAGTAAGTCTGGGGTTAGCTTGGGGTTAGATGCAGTTCCTAACCTAAACAGCAGGTGCCAGCTTTCAGTAAGTCTGGGGTTAGCTTGGGGTTAGATGCAGTTCCTAACCTAAACAGCAGGTGCCAGCTTTCAGTAAGTCTGGGGTTAGCTTGGGGTTAGATGCAGTTCCTAACCTAAACAGCAGGTGCCAGCTTTCAGTAAGTCTGGGGTTAGCTTGGGGTTAGATGCAGTTCCTAACCTAAACAGCAGGTGCCAGCTTTCAGTAAGTCTGGGGTTAGCTTGGGGTTAGGCCTTGGATTGGGGGCGTGGTTAGGGTTAGGGTTAGGGTTAGGGTTAGGGTTAGGGTTAGGGTTAGGGTTAGGGTTAGGGTTAGGGTTAGGGTTAGGGTTAGGGTTAGGGTTAGGGTTAGGGTTAGGGTTAGGGTTAGGGTTAGGGTTAGGGTTAGGGTTAGGGTTAGGGTTAGGGTTAGGGTTAGGGTTAGGGTTAGGGTTAGGGTTAGGGTTAGGGTTAGGGTTAGGGTTAGGGTTAGGGTTAGGGTTAGGGTTAGGGTTAGGGTTAGGGTTAGGGTTAGGGTTAGGGTTAGGGTTAGGGTTAGGGTTAGGGTTAGGGTTAGGGTTAGGGTTAGGGTTAGGGTTAGGGTTAGGGTTAGGGTTAGGGTTAGGGTTAGGGTTAGGGTTAGGGTTAGGGTTAGGGTTAGGGTTAGGGTTAGGGTTAGGGTTAGGGTTAGGGTTAGGGTTAGGGTTAGGGTTAGGGTTAGGGTTAGGGTTAGGGTTAGGGTTAGGGTTAGGGTTAGGGTTAGGGTTAGGGTTAGGGTTAGGGTTAGGGTTAGGGTTAGGGTTAGGGTTAGGGTTAGGGTTAGGGTTAGGGTTAGGGTTAGGGTTAGGGTTAGGGTTAGGGTTAGGGTTAGGGTTAGGGTTAGGGTTAGGGTTAGGGTTAGGGTTAGGGTTAGGGTTAGGGTTAGGGTTAGGGTTAGGGTTAGGGTTAGGGTTAGGGTTAGGGTTAGGGTTAGGGTTAGGGTTAGGGTTAGGGTTAGGGTTAGGGTTAGGGTTAGGGTTAGGGTTAGGGTTAGGGTTAGGGTTAGGGTTAGGGTTAGGGTTAGGGTTAGGGTTAGGGTTAGGGTTAGGGTTAGGTTAGGGTTAGGGTTAGGGTTAGGGTTAGGGTTAGGGTTAGGGTTAGGGTTAGGGTTAGGGTTAGGGTTAGGTTAGGGTTAGGGTTAGGGTTAGGGTTAGGGTTAGGGTTAGGGTTAGGGTTAGGGTTAGGGTTAGGGTTAGGGTTAGGGTTAGGGTTAGGGTTAGGGTTAGGGTTAGGGTTAGGGTTAGGGTTAGGGTTAGGGTTAGGGTTAGGGTTAGGGTTAGGGTTAGGGTTAGGGTTAGGGTTAGGGTTAGGGTTAGGGTTAGGGTTAGGGTTAGGGTTAGGGTTAGGGTTAGGGTTAGGGTTAGGGTTAGGGTTAGGGTTAGGGTTAGGGTTAGGGTTAGGGTTAGGGTTAGGGTTAGGGTTAGGGTTAGGGTTAGGGTTAGGGTTAGGGTTAGGGTTAGGGTTAGGGTTAGGGTTAGGGTTAGGGTTAGGGTTAGGGTTAGGGTTAGGGTTAGGGTTAGGGTTAGGGTTAGGGTTAGGGTTAGGGTTAGGGTTAGGGTTAGGGTTAGGGTTAGGGTTAGGGTTAGGGTTAGGGTTAGGGTTAGGGTTAGGGTTAGGGTTAGGGTTAGGGTTAGGGTTAGGGTTAGGGTTAGGGTTAGGGTTAGGGTTAGGGTTAGGGTTAGGGTTAGGGTTAGGGTTAGGGTTAGGGTTAGGGTTAGGGTTAGGGTTAGGGTTAGGGTTAGGGTTAGGGTTAGGGTTAGGGTTAGGGTTAGGGTTAGGGTTAGGGTTAGGGTTAGGTTAGGGTTAGGGTTAGGGTTAGGGTTAGGGTTAGGGTTAGGGTTAGGGTTAGGGTTAGGGTTAGGGTTAGGGTTAGGGTTAGGGTTAGGGTTAGGGTTAGGGTTAGGGTTAGGGTTAGGGTTAGGGTTAGGGTTAGGGTTAGGGTTAGGGTTAGGGTTAGGGTTAGGGTTAGGGTTAGGGTTAGGGTTAGGGTTAGGGTTAGGGTTAGGGTTAGGGTTAGGGTTAGGGTTAGGGTTAGGGTTAGGGTTAGGGTTAGGGTTAGGGTTAGGGTTAGGGTTAGGGTTAGGGTTAGGGTTAGGGTTAGGGTTAGGGTTAGGGTTAGGGTTAGGGTTAGGGTTAGGGTTAGGGTTAGGGTTAGGGTTAGGGTTAGGGTTAGGGTTAGGGTTAGGGTTAGGGTTAGGGTTAGGGTTAGGGTTAGGGTTAGGGTTAGGGTTAGGGTTAGGGTTAGGGTTAGGGTTAGGGTTAGGGTTAGGGTTAGGGTTAGGGTTAGGGTTAGGGTTAGGGTTAGGGTTAGGGTTAGGGTTAGGGTTAGGGTTAGGGTTAGGGTTAGGGTTAGGGTTAGGGTTAGGGTTAGGGTTAGGGTTAGGGTTAGGGTTAGGGTTAGGGTTAGGGTTAGGGTTAGGGTTAGGGTTAGGGTTAGGGTTAGGGTTAGGGTTAGGGTTAGGGTTAGGGTTAGGGTTAGGGTTAGGGTTAGGGTTAGGGTTAGGGTTAGGGTTAGGGTTAGGGTTAGGGTTAGGGTTAGGTTAGGGTTAGGGTTAGGGTTAGGGTTAGGGTTAGGGTTAGGGTTAGGGTTAGGGTTAGGGTTAGGGTTAGGGTTAGGGTTAGGGTTAGGGTTAGGGTTAGGGTTAGGGTTAGGGTTAGGGTTAGGGTTAGGGTTAGGGTTAGGGTTAGGGTTAGGGTTAGGGTTAGGGTTAGGGTTAGGGTTAGGGTTAGGGTTAGGGTTAGGGTTAGGGTTAGGGTTAGGGTTAGGGTTAGGGTTAGGGTTAGGGTTAGGGTTAGGGTTAGGGTTAGGGTTAGGGTTAGGGTTAGGGTTAGGGTTAGGGTTAGGGTTAGGGTTAGGGTTAGGGTTAGGGTTAGGGTTAGGGTTAGGGTTAGGGTTAGGGTTAGGGTTAGGGTTAGGGTTAGGGTTAGGGTTAGGGTTAGGGTTAGGGTTAGGGTTAGGGTTAGGGTTAGGGTTAGGGTTAGGGTTAGGGTTAGGGTTAGGGTTAGGGTTAGGGTTAGGGTTAGGGTTAGGGTTAGGGTTAGGGTTAGGGTTAGGGTTAGGGTTAGGGTTAGGGTTAGGGTTAGGGTTAGGGTTAGGGTTAGGGTTAGGGTTAGGGTTAGGGTTAGGGTTAGGGTTAGGGTTAGGGTTAGGGTTAGGGTTAGGGTTAGGGTTAGGGTTAGGGTTAGGGTTAGGGTTAGGGTTAGGGTTAGGGTTAGGGTTAGGGTTAGGGTTAGGGTTAGGGTTAGGGTTAGGGTTAGGGTTAGGGTTAGGGTTAGGGTTAGGGTTAGGGTTAGGGTTAGGGTTAGGGTTAGGGTTAGGGTTAGGGTTAGGGTTAGGGTTAGGGTTAGGGTTAGGGTTAGGGTTAGGGTTAGGGTTAGGGTTAGGGTTAGGGTTAGGGTTAGGGTTAGGGTTAGGGTTAGGGTTAGGGTTAGGGTTAGGGTTAGGGTTAGGGTTAGGGTTAGGGTTAGGGTTAGGGTTAGGGTTAGGGTTAGGGTTAGGGTTAGGGTTAGGGTTAGGGTTAGGGTTAGGGTTAGGGTTAGGGTTAGGGTTAGGGTTAGGGTTAGGGTTAGGGTTAGGGTTAGGGTTAGGGTTAGGGTTAGGGTTAGGGTTAGGGTTAGGGTTAGGGTTAGGGTTAGGGTTAGGGTTAGGGTTAGGGTTAGGGTTAGGGTTAGGGTTAGGGTTAGGGTTAGGGTTAGGTTAGGGTTAGGGTTAGGGTTAGGGTTAGGGTTAGGGTTAGGGTTAGGGTTAGGGTTAGGGTTAGGGTTAGGGTTAGGGTTAGGGTTAGGGTTAGGGTTAGGGTTAGGGTTAGGGTTAGGGTTAGGGTTAGGGTTAGGGTTAGGGTTAGGGTTAGGGTTAGGGTTAGGGTTAGGGTTAGGGTTAGGGTTAGGGTTAGGGTTAGGGTTAGGGTTAGGGTTAGGGTTAGGGTAGGGTTAGGGTTAGGGTTAGGGTTAGGGTTAGGGTTAGGGTTAGGGTTAGGGTTAGGGTTAGGGTTAGGGTTAGGGTTAGGGTTAGGGTTAGGGTTAGGGTTAGGGTTAGGGTTAGGGTTAGGGTTAGGGTTAGGGTTAGGGTTAGGGTTAGGGTTAGGGTTAGGGTTAGGGTTAGGGTTAGGGTTAGGGTTAGGGTTAGGGTTAGGGTTAGGGTTAGGGTTAGGGTTAGGGTTAGGGTTAGGGTTAGGGTTAGGGTTAGGGTTAGGGTTAGGGTTAGGGTTAGGGTTAGGGTTAGGGTTAGGGTTAGGGTTAGGGTTAGGGTTAGGGTTAGGGTTAGGTTAGGGTTAGGGTTAGGGTTAGGGTTAGGGTTAGGGTTAGGGTTAGGGTTAGGGTTAGGGTTAGGGTTAGGGTTAGGGTTAGGGTTAGGGTTAGGGTTAGGGTTAGGGTTAGGGTTAGGGTTAGGGTTAGGGTTAGGGTTAGGGTTAGGGTTAGGGTTAGGGTTAGGGTTAGGGTTAGGGTTAGGGTTAGGGTTAGGGTTAGGGTTAGGGTTAGGGTTAGGGTTAGGGTTAGGGTTAGGTTAGGGTTAGGGTTAGGGTTAGGGTTAGGGTTAGGGTTAGGGTTAGGGTTAGGGTTAGGGTTAGGGTTAGGGTTAGGGTTAGGGTTAGGGTTAGGGTTAGGGTTAGGGTTAGGGTTAGGGTTAGGGTTAGGGTTAG